>NW_011494868.1:1261596-1274596 GCF_000754665.1 Bison bison bison | reverse complement strand
CTTTTCAATATGCTATCTAGTTTGGTCATAACTTTCCTTCCAAGGAGTAAGCGTCTTTTAATTTCATGGCTGCAATCACCATCTGCAGTGATTCTGGAGCCCAAAAAATTCTGACACTGTTTCCACTGTTTCCCCATCTATTTCCCATGAAGTGATGGGACCAGATGCCACGATCTTTGTTTTCTGAATGTTGACCTTTAAGCCAACTTTTTCACTCTCCTCTTTCACCTTCAAGAGACTTTTTAGTACCTCTTCACTTTCTGCCATAAGGGTGGTGTCATCTGCATATCTGAGGTTATTGATATTTCTCCTGGCAATCTTGATTCCAGCTTGTGCTTCTTCTAGCCCAGTGTTTCTCATGATGTACTCTGCATATAAGTTAAATTAAGTTTAGCTCATCTTAATTCTTTCAATGAAAAGGTAGTACTTATTATTTGCGAAATACATATTTCCCAGTCACTTTGTAAATGATCTCTTTCTGTGAAATCACCATCCATGTATTCATTACATATTTATGGAATGGCCATTAAGTGTGTGCCATTATGTATAAGTCACAATGAAAGTTATAGATAAAGGACTTAAGGAACAGTTAGATCTGGCACAACTGTGAGATCTGCAGAAATGAAGGTAGAAAGAACAGAAGAATCAGAGGAGGAGACATTAACAAGTCATTCACAGAAATCATCCTCTCTCAGGTACCAAAGTGGAGCAGGGAAACTCATGGGGGGATCCAGGGGGAGTGTAGGTAACTATCACTTCTGCGGTCTACAGTCAAGCTCCTAAGCTGCAGGTGGTCCTAAGTTTTCTGTGGTCAGCTGGGCTAGCAGCTAGAAGTAAGAGCTAGAAGAAGAGCAAGAGGAGACTGGTGACAGGCAGAAGCTTGCCAGGAATCTTACATCTTGCTTATCATCACATCTGACTATTGTGATGTTGTGAGCAATGAGGGCTGCTTCACTCTACGTTTTAAACCAGCCTTAGTTTCCACTGTTGAGAAATTCTTATGCAGAATCATTTCAGAATCACCTCCACTAAAAGTCTTTTGTTGTTTTTTCTGCTAAATGTCTTCAGCCATGTCCAACTCTTTGTGACCCTATGAACTGTAGCCTGCCAGGCTCCTCTGTCCATAGGATTCTCCAGGCAAGAACACTGAAGTGGATTGCCATACCTTCCTCCAGGGTATCTTCCTGACCCAGGGATTGAACCCTCGTCTCTTACATCTCCATTGGCAGACGGGTTCTTTACCGCTAGTATCACCTGTTACTCGTGTCTTATTTTAAATTAGGTTACTCAGATGCAAGATTTGAGAGTGATTGGTTAAGAAATGTTCACGGGAAAACTTAGTAAGAAACTAGGAAAATGGAACCAAAAAAAGGAAGAAGGTCAAGAAACTATGTGATATGATGCAAAGTCCCATGATGGGTAACTTATTCTCAAGTGTCTATCATATGTCCAGGTGGTCCTGACTAAGGGGTATTTATATCCCCACCTCAATCAGATACTTGTTAAGAAATGCTTGTGGAAGTGAAGTAATATAAAAGGTTTCCACATTTACATAAAAGTATGTACTCCAAAAGCTTGAAGCCCGTCTTCTAACAAGGAGACACACAGTTGTTACCATTGGTACTAAAAAAAGATTGGGACCCAGATTGCATGAAAATAACAACAGGATCCATGGAGAAATGAATAGAACATCTTCTATACAAATAGCCCTAATTCTAAATAATATATCCCCTGATATCTTACCTTAAGTATACTTATATGGAAACAGGGCTGCCTTGGTGGCAAAGTCATAAAGAAGTGAAATCGCTCAGTCATGTCCGACTCTTTGTGACCCCGTGGATTGTAACCTACCGGACTCTTCTGTCCATGGGATTCTCCAGGCAAGAATACTGGAGTGGGTTGCCATTTCCTTCTCCAGGGCATCTTCCCAACCTAGGGATTGAGGGGCAGAAGCTTGCAGGCAGACGCTTTAACCTCTGAGCCAAATCTGCCTGCAATTCAGGAGACATGGGTTCGATCCCTGGGTTGAGAAGATCCCCTGGAGAAAGGAATGGCAACCCACTCCATATTCTTGTCTGGGAAATCCCATGGACAGAGGAACCTGGCAGGCTACAGTCCATAGGGTCACAAAGGTTGGAAATGACTTAGGGACTAAACAACAAGAGCAAACATAGGTGAGAAAGAAACAAAAAGAGGGGGGAGGGTCTTTTTTTATTAAAAATTATTTATTTTTTGATTTCCATAATATTCTTGAAGATGTCCATATAAAACAAAGTAAAAAATGGTGACACAGATGAGACAGTAAAAAGTTTTCTACAGATGTATTGAATAGACTTCAGAAGTCCAAGTGAGGAAATATATACTCCACCTTACCTTACAATGTCACAGTCAGTCTCCATAGATTCTTAGAACTTTGATTAGGATTACAGAGCAGTGCCTATGGGTCTCTAAGAATCTCAATATACAAACATCTTCACATTTTATAGTTTGATACACCAATTATTTGATCAGTTATCACATATTTTTGAGGGAAAAAGGAAAAATAAGTCTAAATGGGCTCCTTTTGGCAGCTCCACTTGCTGTTCAAAAACAGCATAGCAATCTTGTTGACTGATCATGATTATTATAAAAGAAAACATTCTGCTAATAAAAGACACTGCATTCAAAATCAGACAAAAAATTGAACATACTAATTAGATTAAATGTGAAAGTGGAACTGGATAATCTTATGAAGCATATTTTAGTTTTGCAAGGACTGATTTTATAATTGCTATTTTCGTATAAATACCTTGCTATGTCCAATCTCTAAAAACATGTAAAAATTTTCGATACAATAAAATGACTTTTATAGTGTGATGGATCATTTTAATAACAGTATACATAATCTACTTTATAAAGAGAAATTGCTATATTCTAAGCATATTTTGTCATTAGCAGGGCTTAAGTTACAGAAGAGGACTGTAGCTCATGAGGCTTTTCTGGCCATGGAATTTCCCAGGCAAGAATACTAGAGCGGGTTGCCATTTTCTGCTGTAGGGGACTTTCCCAACCCAGGGATTGAACCCATGTCTCCTGAGTCTCCTGCGCTGCAGGCAGATTCTTTACAACTAGCACCACCTGGGAAGCCCAAAGATATATTAATAGATATTAATTTTAATATCTACCTTGCTATATCTATAACTATATCTATATATATGTATATATAAACTATGAGATGAATTACCTCATATATTTAAAATATTTCATTGATAAACATTTTAATAGGTATGTATGGGAAAGTATAATAGATGCTTTTACTTATCATTCACTGAGATCTATGATCAATATCTAAGTATTGTTTCTACTCATGTAAGGTTTGTTTACAGAGTGTAGAGGCAGACATATGTATGTGCAAGTAAAGGCAAATTAATTACATTTATCTGTACATCTTGGAGAAATGTATATCTTAGTCTGTTTGGGTGAGTATAACAGAATATCATGGACTGAGTAGGTTATAAAAGAGAAACTTATTTTTCCAGGTTCTTGAGGCTGAGAAGTGGTGATCATCACCACAAAATCAAGGTGCTGGCAGATGAAATGTTTGCTGAGGGCTGGGTCATTGGTTCATAGACAGCCCTCTATTGAAACTTGCTGTGGGCTCCTCTGGAGAAGGGTCAGACTCTGGGATTTCTTTTGTAAGGATATTACTCCCATTCATGACAGCCCAACCCTCTTGACCTAAAGTGAAAGTATTTGTAGCTCAGCCTGTCTCACTCTTTCTGACCCCATGGACTGTAGGCCATAGGGCTCCTCTGTCCATGGTATTCTCCAGGCAAGAATATTGGAGTGGATAGCCATTTCCTCCTCCCGGGCATATTTCCGACCCAGGAATCAAACCCAAGTCTCTTATGTCTCCTGCATTGGCAGGCAGGCTCTTTACCACTAGCGTCAAATTTGTCACTTAGAGATATTGTTTTGGAGAGCAGAAAAGATGTATGGAATGAAACACTCAGAGAAGTTAATATAAATGTATGTGACCGAAAACATATTTAATATCCAAATATTAAGTTGTTTTGATGTGTACTTGTGTGATAAGAGAGTTTAGAAGAGTTTCAAATTAGGAGAGTTTCAAAGAAAAAATACCACTTTCTGCAGTATAATCCTATCATATCACAGATAAATCAGCAGTTTTACTTAATGGTTGATGTTCTTGAGCAAAGATCACAAAATTTAATGATAATATATTTCTCATGTCAGTTTTATACCTTTTAAAATATGTTGTTTGGTGCTGAAAAATGTTTGAAATCTCGTTCACAGCACAGTGGTCTACAAGGGGATAGTTTGAAATTGATGTCTTATTTTACTATAATAACAATGTTAGTTAATATATACATATATATTAGTGATTTATCTGTCTATCCTGTATCTATATCTAGAATTTTATTCATGGACATACCTCTTCTACCAAATATCTGTGTTGAAAATTATGGCTTTTAAAAGAAAACTTAGTTCCATATGTAGAAAACTAGGTGGGAATATTCAAAATTGCCTAAATGATTTCACTCAATAAGATGTACCAGCAGTGTTTAAATAATTACTACTGATTTAGTCTAAGCATTCCTGGAGAAGGAAATGGCAACCCACTCCAGTATTCTTGCCTGGAGAATTCTATGGACAGAGAAACAAACCTGGTGGGCTACAGTCCATGGGGCCCCAATGAGTCGGACACAACTGAAGGACTCACACACTAGCCTAAGTATACTAAGTAACATTGTGAATTTAATAAAATATATTTCAGAGACTTCCATTTCTAGAATGTAATAGATCATACTAGGCTAATGCTTCTACTGCATGTACTAGACAAAAGCTGGTTACATTTAATATATATTTATATTTAAAGATGTCACAGATCTCTGGATGAGTTACCTTCTAGAAAGGTGGAATCATTACAAGGTGAACTAAAGATTGCTGACAATTTTCCATTTATGAAGCATTTTGGATTTTAGGCCCAACTAGAGGAATGCTTCCTGAAATTGCTACTTCCCTGATACCTTCATTTTTTCATTTACCTTTTGAGCTATCTAGTTAACAGCTTTAACCTAGTTAGCAATTTATTTGTATTAATTTCTTCTGTTATAATAACTGATGTGATTTATATCTCCTAATTGGAGTCTCACTAGGACGAGTGCGAATGTAACAGATTGTATTTACTTATTTATTTATTAAAATTAGGAATAGCATATGGTGAAGAGAGACTGAAGAGAGAATCCTGGTGAAAGTGAAAGTCACTCAGTCGTGTCCAACTCTTTGTGACCCCATGGACTGTAGCCTGCCATGTTCTCTGTCCATGGAATTCTCCAGGCAAGGATACTGGGGTGGGTAGCCGTTCCCTTCTCCAGGGGTTCTTCCCCATCCAGGGATCAAACCCAGGTCTCCCTCATTGCAGGAAGTTTCTTTACTGTCTGAGCCACAGGGATCTGAGCCTGGTAGATTTCTGCAGATTTGCATATCCCTTACTAAGAACATTAGATTTCCATAAAATTAATCATACCAAATAACTAGTGTATATTTGCTCATGAATTTTCTTCTGTAAATATTAAACTGAATGTTAGGGTTATTATTCATTTTAAAGATTGATTTAGAAGTGATGTTTTCAGGTATGTTTGAAAGAACTGGGCAGGGATGATGTAAATAGCTGACCCATCTTGTGGTTTCCTGAGTCTGAGGTAAAGAGAAAAAGAAGGAAAAATATAAATAAAAAATGTAAGAACAAGCAAATCTAAAATTTAGATGTATGTATCAAATTAATATAAGCACCTTTTTAATAATATACAAAGCAATATTAATCACTTTAATAATGGCAGATTACAATAATACTTACTGGTCAATGGTATGATTCACAATGAATACATTCAAAACCATATTCTGATATAACAATTGTCAGGAATCTGAGTTTAAGAATTTTTCTTCAGATTGTAGAACATGGTGTTTCTCTGGTGGCTCAGTGGTCAAGAATCTGCCTGCCAGTGCAGGAGACAAGGGTTTGATCCCTGATCTGGGAGGATTCCACATACCTGGGAGCAACCTTAGAAAGCATCACTACGAACAAAGATAGTGGAGGTAATGGAATTCCAGTTGAGCTATTTCAGTTCCTGGAAGATGATGCTGTGAAAGTGCTGCACTAAATATGCCAGCAAATTTGGAAAACTCCGCAGCGGCCACAGGACTGGAAAAGGTCAGTTTTCACTCCAATCCCAAAGAAAGGCAATGCCAAAGAATGATCAAACTATCGCACAATTGCACTCATCTCACACGCTAGTAAAGTAATGCTCAAAATTATCCTAGCCAGGCTTCAGCAATATGTGAACTGTGAACTTCCAGATGCTCAAGCTGGTGTTAGAAAAGGCAGAGGAACCAGAGACCAAATTGCCAACATCCGCTGGATCATGGAAAAAGCAAGAGAGTTCCAGAAAAACATCTATTTCTGCTTTATTGACTATGCCAAAGCCTTTGACTGTGTGGATCACAATAAACTGTGGAAAATTCTGAAATATATGGGAATACCAGACCACCTGACCCACTTCTTGAGAAACCTATTTGCAGGTCAGGAAGCAACAGTTAGAACTGGACATGGAACAACAGACTGGTTCCAAATAGGAAAAGGAGTACGTCAAGGCTGTATATTGTCAACCTGCTTATTTAACTTCTATGCAGAGTACATCATGACAAACGCTGGGCTGGAAGAAGCACAAGCTGGAATCAAGATTGCTGGGAGAAATATCAATCACCTCAGATATGCAGATGACATCACCCTTATGCCAGGAAGTGAAGAGGAACTCAAAAGCCTCTTGATGAAAGTGAAAGAGGAGAGTGAAAAAGTTGGCTTAAAGCTCAACATTCAGAAGACGGAGATCATGGCATCTGGTCCCATCACTTCATGGGAAATAGATGGGGAAACAGTGGAAACAGTGTCAGACTTTATCTTTTGGGGCTCCAGAATCACTGCAGATGGTGATTGCAGCCATGAAATTAAAAGATGCTTACTCCTTGTAAGGAAAGATATGACCAACCTAGATAGCATATTGAAAAGAAGAGACATTACTTGCCAACAAAGGTCCGAGTTGTCAAGGCTATGGTTTTTCCAGTGGTCATGTATGGATGTGAGAGTTGGACTGTGAAGAAAACTGAATGCCAGAGAATTGATACTTTTGAACTGTGGTGTTGGAGAAGACTCTTGAGAGTCCCTTGGACTGCAAGGAGATCCAACCAGTCCATTCTAAAGGAGATCAGTCCTGGGCGTTCTTTGGAAGGAATGATGCTAAAGTTGAAACTCCAATACTTTGGCCACCTCATGTGAAGAGTTTACTTATTGGAAAAGACTGATGCTGGGAGGGATTGGGGGCAGGAGGAGAAGGGGACGACAGAGGTTGAGATGGCTGGATGGCATCACCAACTCGATGGATATGAGTTTGAGTGAACTCCAGGAGTTGGTGATGGACAGGGAGGCCTGGCAGGCTTTGATTCATGGGGTTGCAAACAGTCGGACATGACTGAGCGACTGAACTGAACTGAACTGGAGCAAACTAAGCCCTTGGGCTGCAGCTATTGATCCTGTGCTCTAGAGCATGGAAGCTGCTATGACTAAGGCTACAGGCCCTAGAGCCAATGCTCTGCAACAAGAGAAGCCACCATACTGAGAAGCCCAGGCAACTCAACTGAGAGTAGCCCCCACTGGCCACAGTTAGAGAACAGCCTAAGCAGCAACCAAACCCAGCACAGTCTAAAATAAATAAGTTATTTAAAGAAATATTGTTTAAAAAATTATAGAATATGGATACAGAAAAGAAAATATGAAGAATTTCCATGTATTCTATTTGACTTTCCTTAAAAATATTTCAAATAAATTTTCCAAAAGCATCTTTTTAAATAAAATAATATGTTATTGGACTTCATTTTTTTCTGTATGCCTAATCTTTTCAACTAAGGAAACTTCTTAAATTTCTTCTCAATACTTCAGGTAGTCAAAGTTATCTGTCAGCTCTCCATTTTCTCCCAAAAATAATAAAAATTGTATTAAAGCAGAAAAAAAAGTCTATGAACTAGAAATAAAAGCAGAGTGGCCAATTTCAGCATCCAAGTCACTGAGCTTTTCAACATATGTTCCAACAACTCATGACGTGTTACTTACAGAACAATTCACTTCACTCTCCCCATCATAAAAATGAAAATATATAAATCATTCATCTTTCCAGATTTTCAGACATAAACCTGGAAACATCTGTGGCTTTTTGGTTCACTTTGCAATATTCATACTAGTCATTCAGTGTTTGACTTTTTTTTCCCTCTTCTGGAATCTGTTTTCATAAGAACTACTACCTGTTACAAACCTGAATATTTTGACAGAGTTTTGGTTACTTTTTAGTTTTCTCCAGATATGTTTTCCTTTTTCCCCAGGATTTCTTGGCTAATGACAGCTATGACCTAACTGCAGTGAAAAAGTAGCAACATGATATTTGAGGTTGATACATCTGGCAGAGAAAAGGCAAAAAGAAAATGTGAGATATTTCATCACTAAAGTAAATGCAAAATTGGACATTATAAGCCATGCTAATATTATAAGGTGATCTTACTTTCAGTTTAGTTTTCATTTTATTTTGTTAGTGATGATACTATTCTCTATTCATTGTACCAAAGTCAATGTGTAAATATAGTCACAGAAATTTCTTTGTAACATAGGAATAAAGTAGAGAATCTTATGATGGAAATATTGGATGCAGGCAGAAAACACTATTGAAAAAGGGCAAAAATCCTATTAGCAGGATTTTCTTTTTTAAAAAATAGCCTTAAAGTTGTGATCTTAATATGACGAAGATAATATGTTACCATATGTTCCTCACTGGTTTTAAGAGTTCTTTTTTAATCAGCTATTTATTTGGAAAGAGCAATATGTATTAAAAAGAAAATGCTTTCAGATTATGTCCATTTCTTCTCTCAAAATTGTAGTGACAAATCTGGTTGTCTCTCTTAATGAAGCACCCTGTAGCTTCAAATTTTAGTAAAGATTATCTAGCCAAAAACAAAGATATAGTCACAGGCAAACATTCTTGTTTTTATTTGTCTCTTGTTGCCAGAGTTTCAAATGAAGCAACTTTTTTCTCCAAAAATGCAAACCAGGGAGACTCTTCTTCTAGAAAGGCATGACACAACTTTATTCATTTTTTTTCAATATTTCCACAAACAAAACAGTTTCAAAAGCTCATAATAAGAGCTCAATTTAAAAGATAAAATCTGCCTTCACTAAAGGAACTTACATTCTTTAAAACAGTAGTGATATGAAGATGGCCAATAAAGTACTATATGCATTAAAAGAAGTGATTACAAGGTAAACCAGGGGAATAAGGAATATAGTGATGAAGACCCCTGAAAAAAATGTATGGTGGTGACAAGCCTTCATTTCAGAGGTAATTCTTAATTGGATTTTTCATGATTTTCTAAAAGAAATTTGTTTAGCTCATTAATCAAACAGAAAACATTTTATTTATTATAACTATTTCATTTTAGAGGACTAGATATGTGAATAAAATTAGAAGCATGAAGCAAAGTAGCATGTTAAAGGAACTGAATATTCTTTTACTGTAGTGCTGTCAGAAGAGTGTATCATTTTAGGCAAATTCAGCCTATCATCAGTTTTTATATTTATTGGAATGTGTCTCACTCATTATTTTACTATTGTCTATGATAGCTGTCTTCTTTTTATAAATGCAGGAGGAGAAAGGGATGACAGAGGATGAGTTGGTTAGATGGCATCACTGACTCAGTGGACATGAGCAAGCTCCGGGAGTTGGTGATGGACAGGGAAGACTTGCGTTCTGCAGTTCATGGTGTTGCAGAGGGTGGGACACCACTGACCGACTGCACTGAGTTGTCCCGAAGACGAATCTAGCATTGCTGGATTAGAAGACTAATCTAACATTGATCCTTAATTTAGAGTTTTTTCTCTTATCAAAAAACAAAGCCTGGGGAAAAAAAAAAAAAGGATTCCATGGACCTGTAACAGAAGAAGAGGAAAGGACTGAAAGGTGTGTTTGCTGAGTTGCCCACTGGCAATGTTGAACTTTGAACCCTGTACTTCTGGTAAAAAACAAGGGTCAAGAAGTCTCCTCCATCTTTTTGAGCTTTGGGAAAATCATATCACAATTGAATGAATAATTCTCCCCCACATGACTTACATAAGACTTATGGTCTTCTCTTGTGTACCTATGAAAGGTCCAGGTATAGGCCCTTCAAATTCCCATTCTTTGTCTCATAAATAATTAGCTAGGGGAGAAGAGAAGCCCAACTATAGTTTAATCAAGTTAGTGGGTATTTCATCCAAATTGCTGAGTAGGAAAAACAGTTCTGAAAATTATTTATTTATCAATATTTATATATATGGCCGTGTTGGGTCTTAGTTGCAACATGTGGGATCTTTCATTGTGGCTCACAGATTTCTCTCTAGTTGTGATAAGAGGGCTCCAGAGCATGTGGGCCAAAGTACTGGAGCTTCAGCTTCAGCATCAGTCCTTCCAATGTATATTCAGGATTGATTTCCTTTAGGATGGATTGGTTGGATCTCCTTGCAGTCCAAGGGACTCTCAAGAGTCTTCTCCTACACCACAGTTCAAAAGCATCAATTTTTCGGTGCTCAGCCTTCTTTATGGTCCAGTTGTTAAGAACCCACCTTCCCTTCCAATGCAGGGGATGCAGGTTCAATCCCTGCTTGGAGAACTAAGATCCCATGTGCTTCTGGGTAACTAAGCCCACACATGACAACTACTGAGCCCACGTGCCCCGGAGCCCTCTCATCACAACTAGGAAGAAACCTGTGAGCCACAACTAAGATCCCACATGTTGCAACCAAGACCCAACACGGCCACATCAATAAATATTGATAAATAAATAATTTGCAGAACTGTTGTTCCCACTCAGCAATTTGGATAAAAGGCCCACTAACTTGATTAAACGATAGCTGGGCTTCTCTTCTCGCCTCAGGCTCCTGAATTATGACTCACTTTTGAGCACTGGAAACAATCTCTTCTTAATGATCCCTCTACAGAGCAAACTGACACGGAGGAAAAACATTCTCTGATAAACCCTGATCCTCCCGCTGGAACAGCCTACTCCCCTACATCCAGTTCTTTCTGACTGATTCTCAGGCGGGTTTCTATTTGACACCTTGGGTATGACATACTAATGAACTATTCTGTGAGATAAAAGCAGCTGAACCTTCCCTTGGGTAAGGGTTGTATTGTTGGTGTTAGCTGCCCCAAATTTCCCAGTTACACAATGAAAAAGGTTGTGAGTTTACCTCACCACCCCTTTCATACACAGCTTTGGGGTTTGAATGAGAGTCTGATGGGGATCTATAGCTCTATATCTTATAAAACTTCTACAGTGGTGTTAATCATACAATTCCTCTGGGAGACACTTTTGTTTTGTTTCATCCTCCTCCCAAGGGGCTGCAAGAGTCAGTCTTAGGGTCCTCCACTTGATCCTTTTTGCCCCAAACTGCCTTACTCTACAGTTCAGGGAGTCAATGAAACGCTTCTTCAAACTCTTAGGTATATTTATGGCAATTATAGGCTTAGGAAGTAAAAATACCCACATCATTATTTCATGCATATATTCAGTTCAGTTCAATTCAGTTCAGTCACTCAGTCGTGTCCGACTCTTTGCAACCCCATGAAACACAGCCCGCCAGGCCTCCCTGTCCATCACCAACTCAAACTCATATCCATCAAGTTGGTGATGCCATCCAGCCATCTCATCCTCTGTCATCCCCTTCTCCTCCTGCCCCCAATCCCTCCCAGCACCAGAGTCTTTCCAGTGAGTCAACTCTTCGCATGAGGTGGCCAAAGTACTGGAGTTTCAGCTTTAGCATCATTCCTTCCAAAGAAATCCCAAGACCGATCTCCTTTAGAATGGACCAGTTGGATCTCCATGCAGTCCAAGGGACTCTCAAGAGTCTTGTCCAACACCACAGTTCAAAAGCATCAATTCTGCGCTCAGCTTTCTTCACAGTCCAACTTTCACATCCATACACGACCACTGAAAAAATCATAGCCTTGACTAGACGGACCTTTGTTGGCAAAGTAATGTCTCTACTTTTGAATATGCTATCTAGGTTGGTCATAATTTTTCTTCCAAGGAGTAAGCATCTTTTAATTTCATGGTTGCAGTCAACATCTGCAGTGATTTTGGAGCCCCCCAAAATAAAATCTGGCACTGTTTCCATTGTTTCCCCATCTATTTGTCATGAAGTGATGGGACCAGATGCCATGATCTTCATTTTCTGAATGTTGAACTTTAAGCCAACTTTTTCACTCTCCTCTTTCACTTTCATCAAGAGGCTTTCGAGTTCCTCTTCACTTTCTGCCATAAGGGTGATGTCATCTGCATATCTGAAGTTATTGATATTTCTCCCGGCAATCTTGATTCCAGCTTGTGCTTCATCCAGCCCAGCATTTCTCATGATGTACTCTACATATAAGTTAAATAAACAGGGTGACAATATACAGCCTTGACGTACTCCTTTTCCTATTTGGAACCAGTCTATTCCATGTCCAGTTCTAACTGTTGCTTTCTGACCTGCATACAGTTTTCTCAAGAGGCAGGTCAAGTGGTCTGGTATTCCCATCTCTTTCAGAATTTTCCACAGTTTATTGTGATCCACACAGTCAAAGGCTTTGGCATAGTCAATAAAGCAGAAGTAGCTGTTTTTCTGGAACTCTCTTGCTTTTTCCATGATCCAGCAGATGTTGGCAATTTGATCTCTGGTTCCTCTGCCTTTTCTAAAACCAGCTTGAACATCAGGAAGTTCACGGTTCACGTATTGCTGAAGCCTGGCTTGGAGAATTTTGAGCATTACTTTACTAGCGTGTGAGATGAGTGCAATTGTGTGGTAGTTTGAGCATTCTTTGGCACTGGCTTCTTTGGGATTGGAATGAAATTGACCTTTTCCAGTCCTGTGGCCACTGCTGAG
>NW_011494868.1:1261251-1261496 GCF_000754665.1 Bison bison bison | reverse complement strand
TTTTCCTATTTGGAACCAGTCTGTGGTTCCATGTCCAGTTCTAACTGTTGCTTTCTGACCTGCATACAGTTTTCTCAAGAGGCAGGTCAAGTGGTCTGGTATTCCCATCTCTTTCAGAATTTTCCACAGTTTATTGTGATCCACACAGTCAAAGGCTTTGGCATAGTCAATAAAGCAGAAGTAGCTGTTTTTCTGGAACTCTCTTGCTTTTTCCATGATCCAGCAGATGTTGGCAATTTGATCTC
>NW_011494868.1:1251735-1261151 GCF_000754665.1 Bison bison bison | reverse complement strand
CAGTCCTGTGGCCACTGCTGAGTTTTCCAAATTTGCTGGCATATTGAGTGCAGCACTTTCACAGCATCATCTTTCAGGATTTGAAAGAGCTCAACTGGAATTCCATCACCTCCACTAGCTTTGTTCATAGTGATGTTTTCTAAGGCCCACTTGACTTCACATTGCAGGATGTCTGGCTCTGGGTGAGTGATTGCACCGTTGTGATTATCTTGGTCATGAAGCTCTTTTGTGTACAGTACTTCTGTGTATCTTGCCACCTCTTCTTAATATCGTCTGCTTCTGTTAGGTCCCTACCATTTCCGTCCTTTATTGAGCCCGTCTTTGCATGACATGTTCCCTTGGTATCTCCAATTTTCTTAAAGAGATCTCTAGTCTTTCCCATTCTGTTGTTTTCCTCTATTTCTTTGCATTGATTGCTTAGGAAGGCTTTCTTATCTCTTTGGAACTCTGCCTTCAGATGGTTATATCTTTCCTTTTCTCCTTTGCTTTTCTCTTCTCTTCTTTTCACAGCTATTTGTAAGGCCTCCCCAGACAGCCATTTTGCTTCTTTGCATTTTTTTCCATGGGGATGGTCTTGATACCTGTCTCCTGTACAATGTCACGAATCTCCGTCCATAGTTCATCAGGCAATCTGTCTATCAGATCTAATCCCTCAAATCTATTTCTCACTTCCACTGTATAATCATAAGGGATTTGATTTAGGTCATACTGAATGGCCTAGTGGTTTTCCCTACTCTCTTCAATTTAAGTCTGAATTTGGCAATAAGAAATTCATGGTCTGAGCCACAGTCAGTATTGGAGTTTGAGCTTTAGCATCAGTCTTTCCAAAGAACACCCAGGGCTTATCTCCTTTAGAATGGACTGGTTGGATCTCCTTGCAGTCTAAGGGACTCTCAAGAGTCTTCTCCAACACCACAGTTCAAAAATATCAATTTTTCGGTGCTCAGCTTTCTTCTCAGCCCAACTCTCACATCCATACATATGACCTAAATCAAATCCCTTATGATTATACAGTGGAAGTGACAAATAAATTCAAGGGATTAGATCTGATATACATAATGCCTGAAGAACTATAGATGGAGGCCCATGACATTGTACAGGAGGCAGTGACTAAGACCATCCTATAATATGGTTGCTGAGAAACCACGAGGTAGGAAACAAGGATCTGTCAGCTGCACAAAGCTTGCTCAAAAATGGTCACTGTGTTACTAATGCAAGAGGTGAGGCCGAAAGTATATGAAATGGCACGAAAGAGTTGTCCACTCTGTTGTCCATCTGTCCTTTTGAACCCACCTCCCTGTTTGTATCCTTTCCCCCCCTTATCTTCTTTTGTTTGTTGCCCAGTGCCATCTGCCAGCAATAGCCATGTGATCACCAGACATAGATTCTTAAGGCTTTTTTGGCCCCCCAACAATAATCCAGTCTCTTCCAGTCTTTGCACTCTGACAACAAGTTCTTAAGCTAGTCCTGAAGATATTGGAAAAACAAATCTTCATTCAAATACAGTACTGCTTTTCACTTGCTAGGCTTGAATATTTTATTTTGTTTCTTCATCTGGGAAGTAAGGGTAGAGCTAGTAAGTTTTAATTGTGCAAAAATTTTATTGTGATAATATATGCAAAAATGTTCTGGAAACAAGAAAACTCTAAACAAAATATAATCTGTTGTTTCAGGTAATCGTTAATTTATAATACATGAGAATAAAGACCTTTGAAGTGCTTAAAGAGTGTTTGGAGAAGGCAATGGCACCCCACTCCAGTACTTTTGCCTAGAAAATCCCATGGACGGAAGAACATGGTAGGCTGCAGTTCATGGGGTCGCTAGAGTCGGACACGACTGAGCGACTTCACTTGCACTTTTCACCTTCATGCATTGGAGAAGGAAATGGCAACCCACTCCAGTGTTCTTGCCTGGAGAATCCCAGGGAGGGGAAGCCTGATTGGCTGCCGTCTATGGGGTCACACAGAGTCGGACACGACTGAAGCAACGCGGCAGCAGGAGCAGCAAAGAGTGTTTACCTTTCAGAAATACTTGTGTTTAAAAGGAAAAAGGTGTAGCTGAAATGAATAACTGATTAAAGTTAGAATTTCTAAGATTCAGTGGGATAGGTAATTTCATGGTGCTAGGGAGGTACGTCTCAAAGTCTCCTTTTCCTGGTTATTTCATCTTCTTTTGACACATTTTCTGATTATCAGTACATATACATAGCTGTCCTTTTTCTGAGTACTCATTTGGTGCCAGTAGTCTGCTAACTTCTTTAAATATTAATACTTTGCTGTATTTATTCCTCACAATAAACCAAGAGATAGGTATTATTATGGTTCCATTTGACATGTGACAATAGTCTTTAAAGTCTTAAAACATGTCCCAATTAAAACAGAGTCAGTAGATGGCACAATTAGTGCTTAAATCCAGGTTTGTATTAGAAGGCTTCTGAGCTCTTTATTTCACAGTTGTGATATGTTTCTAAAAATTTATTTCCTTTTTATTTTTTAATGTATATATTTTTACTTGTGGGAAAACTGCTTTACAATACTGTGTTGGTTTCTGCCATATATTGACACGAATCAGCTGTAGGTATATGTTTGTTCCTTCCCTCTTGAACCCCACTCCTTTTTATTTTTTAAATTTATTTGGCTGTGCTGGGTCTTCATTCATTCACAGACTTAGTTGTGTAGGTTTAATCTTAGTGCCCTGACGAGAGATTGAACCTGGACTCCCAGCACTGGGAGTGACCAAAGATTGAACCTGGACTCCCAGCACTGGGAGTGCAGAAGCTTATCCTCTGGGCAACCAGAGAAGTTTCCCACAGTTGTGATATCCTTGATCTGTAGCATGACCACATCTCTTGAATTGCCTTGAACAATCCCAGTTTTTTGTCTGCTATCCTGATCTAATTAGTGGTTCATTTTACTCCCCAAATTATCCTAGCTTTAGTGATAAATTATCTGGCTTCTTCATGTTCAGATTGTTTGTCTTGTTTTTAAATAAACTTTACATCATATTTTTCAATTGTGTCTGCATATTTGAAAATAATAACACAGTGTCATTCTCTGTGTCTTACAATCTACTTAATGGGAAAAGCTATTTGGCCTCTTAAATTCCCTGGCATATGTATCATGCCACAAAAATACCTGGCACAAAAGAATAGGCATAATCAATATCCTAAAATAGTCAACTTTGGTTTGGTGCTGAAACAGAAAAACTCCAAAAGAAAAGACAATAATAAGTATCTCTTATGTTTCTAGCACTAATACATATTTCTTATATTTCTCCAGTATTTCATTGTAAGACTGTATGAACACTCAGAGATTTTTTTTCAAGGCTAAAAATTTCTGATACAGTCTTGTTAAGAAAAATCTTTTAGCTTTCCAGTAAAGAGTTAAGTAAGATATTATGGATGATCCCATATTTGAACTAAATGTTTGCTTTTATCTTGGGAAAAATTCAAAGTTTTGTTCAATGTGTTCAAAAACAGACTGCTTACTAATTGCTAATTTGTGTAGTCAGGAGGGTTACAACAGTATCATTTTGGGATTTCTGAATCATTTTGATGATTTTTCAGATAGGAGAAAACATATTAAGAGACTATTCTTTCCCCTCCTGTCATCTATAAATGGATTATATGTCTAGTGAATACTAGTTTACTGCTATTGATTCCAAAGTCATGCCATATCATAAGTTACAGCTGGATGACTCAGGACCTCAATCAAGAGCTCTTGGTTTCTGTATTGTGTTAACTGGTCATTGTGACCTGAATTATAGTGAAGAAGAGATCTTACTAGGAAATTGATATATTTAACAAATATTTCCATTTCTATGATAAAAATAATGCTGAAAAATTTCCTTTGATGATAAAATTAAGGATATTGATTTCTTACATGTTCAATAATAAATTTATATCAAATATTTAGTTATAAAAGCCCTATGGAGTAGATTGATTATATACATATTCAAATATACTGCTTACTTAATATATATCTGTGCCACTTTAACTTGCTATATATTGAATATTTTTATTAGAAGACTTGTTTTGTATATTTAATCACTGATAGTGTGACTGTTGCAGAAGGCAATGGCACCCCACTCCAGTACTCTTACCTGGAAAATTCCATGGACGGAGGAGCCTGGTGGGCTGAAGTCCATATGGTCGCTAAGAGTCGGATACGACTGCGCGACTTCACTTTCACTTTTCACTTTCATGCATTGGAGAAGGAAATGGCAACCCACTCCAGTGTTCTTGCCTGGAGAATCCCAGGGATGGGGGAGCCTGGTGGGCTGCCGTCTAGGGTAGCACAGAGTCGGACACTGACTGAAGTGACTTAGCAGCAGTAGCAGCAGTGTGGCCATTTATAATTATCCAGAGAGTGTACAATGGAGTAAAATAGAGTGATTTTATTTTAGGAAAATATATACAAATATATAGAATTATTATTCATTAAATTATTGCTATTAATTTTAGAAGTTCATTTTTACATAATTTCTTATTTCAAAAAATGTTCCTATTGATGTGATGGCATTTTTTCTCCTATGCCTTTAGTGATAAGTACATTTTAATTGAAATAAATAATAAAAATCACTTTTATCAATAGATGTTGTGATGAAATGGAGTGGATAAGTATTAAGTTCAGAAAAGCTGACTGTTGGCTTTTACTCTCCCATTGCTGCTTATTGAATGTGTGTCCATAAGCAATCTAAGATTCTGGAGTTCAGTTTCATCACCTTTGTAAAAGTAGATGATGTTATTCCATACACTTGATACTGATCTTGCTAGTCCTAAAACTATTTTCTCCATATTTTTATCTTAGAAAATGGGGCAAATCTAACTGCACCTGCTGCTCCTGACAAATTTCACTTAGGAATGTAGCAAAAGATCTAGGAGTTTTGAAATGAATGTCCCCATTCTCTCCAAGCTTTAAGAATGATTTAACATCTAATCTATACTCTAAAAGCCACATTTATTTAGAATCAATCTTAATTTTACAACCGTTTGCTCATAATTAGTGTTGAAAGGATAAATTATATGTTGTAAACTTGTAAACCTCAAGTTACTTCGTGCAAACAGTGAACATCATGATTCAGTTAATCAAGATGCAAACTCCAGTTGAATTGTCATGGATGTAGACAGAATAATGGTCTTCCAAATGAAAGTGAAAGGTACTCACTTATGTCCGAGTCATTGCAACCCCATGGACTATACAGTTCATGGAATTCTCCAGGCAAGAATACTGGACTGGGTAGCCTTTCCCTTCTCCAGGGTATCTTCCCAACCCAGGGATCAAACCCAGGTCTTCCGCATTGCAGGTGGATTCTTTACTATCTGAGCCACAAAGGAGCCCAAGAATGTTGGAGTGGGTAGCCTTTCCCTTCTCCAAGGGATCTTCCTGACCCAGGAAGTGAACCTGGGTCTCCTGCATTGAAGGCAGATTCTTTACTAACTGAGCTATCCAAAAATGTCCACAACTAATCCCGGTTTCTGTTAAGGTGTCAGGATCCATGGCAAAGAAGAATTAAGG
Organism: Bison bison bison; assembly: GCF_000754665.1. NCBI lineage: Eukaryota > Metazoa > Chordata > Mammalia > Artiodactyla > Bovidae > Bison > Bison bison. Next base: position 1,255,635 of record NW_011494868.1, on the reverse strand, counting down.
TTACAGATCCAATTAAATCTGCTAATCAAATGACAACAAAGTAGGGAGATTATTGTGGACTGTTTGGGTGGTCACAGTGTGATCACAGAATTCCTAAATGTGGAAGGGTGAGGTGAGTCAGTGTAAGACTGATACAATATGAGAAAGATTTGAAAGCAATTGTTGGCTTTGAAGATGGAAGGAAACATGAGCCAAAGAAGAAGGGAAGCCAGATTGGAACATAGTCTGGATATGGAACAGGTTGATTCTAGCCTAGTGAGATCTACACAAATTTCTGAACTACAAAACTATAAGATTCAAATTTACATTATTTTAAGCCTATAAAAATATGGTAAATTGTTATGCAGCCATAAGAAACTAATAGAGTAACTAGCTTTAGTATGGTCATTAATGAACAGCAACTTTGGTACAAAATTGACTGTACATTTAATTATTAAATTGATTTTGAAGTGATTTTCCAATCTTTTGAAAAGTAACAAGTCTCCATTTACAATATTGTGTGAGCAGTAGAATGAAAATTATGTCGACTCAGAAGGAAAATATAAATATAAACAGAAAAAGAATGTGGAATAGCATATGCTATTTTTGACCTTCCATGAAACACAAACATACATAGAGAATATCTGGGAAATAAAATGAAACACAAATTATAGTGAAATAGAAATATCAGTTTTTAAGTTTTATGTAATTTTAATGTTCAATTATACAGTTATTGTTAATTATAAAGCTGGTATAAAAATATATAGGTCAATCCAGCAAGAAACTGAGCCTCCACAGTCATCCAACATCAATAAGACAGGTTTGGAGATGCTGCTTGATCACTGGAAGGAAAGCTGTGACAAACCAAGGCAGCGTATTAAAAAGCAAAGACATGATTTTGCTGACAAAGTTTGTATGTATATTCAAAGCTATGGATTTTCCAGTAGTCATGTCCAGGTGTGAGAGACAGACCATAAAGAAGGCTGAGGGCCCAAGAATTGATACTTTCAAATTGTGGTGCTGGAGATGACTAGAGAGTTCCTTGGACACCAAGGAGATCCAACCAGTCAATCCCAAAGGAAACAACCCTGAATATCCATTGGAAAAACTGATACTGAAGCTGAAACTCCATTACTTGGAGTTCCAATACTCTTTGCAACTGATGCAAAGAGTGGACTTATTGAAAAAGACCCTGATGCTGGGAAAGATTGAGGACCAAAGGAGAAAACGGTGGCAGAGGGTGAGATGGTTAGATAGCATCAATGATTCAATGGACATAAACCTGAGGAACTCTGGGAGATGGTGAAGGACAGGGAAACCTGGCCTGCTGCAGTCCATGAGGTTACAAAGAGTGGGAAATGACCTAGCAACTGAACGCCAACAAGGAGGTGCCAGCTGGGCTAGTTGACACACTCTTGTCCCTTTGCCTAGTGTTATCCCGGTCCAAAAAAAAGCTGACTTTTCATCCAATCCAGTATCTACTAGGTGGGATGAGGTGGTTCCAGGTGAACATAAAGAACTCTCCACGTCTCCCTTCCATTCTAATCTGTATTACTCCACATATTTAGTTCAGTTCAGTTCAGTTGTTCAGTCATGTCTGATTTTTTGCGACCTCATGAACTGCAGCACACCAGGCCTCCTTGTCCATCATCAACTCCTGGAGCTTACTCAAACTCATGTCCATCGAGTCGGTGATGCCATCCAATCATCTCCTCCTCTGTCATCCCCTTCTCCTCTTGCCTTCAATCTTTCCCAGCATCAGGGTCTTTTCAAATGAATCAGTTCTTTACATCAGGTGGCCAAAGTTTTGGAGTTTCAGCTTCAGCATCAGTCCTTCCAATTAATATTCAGGACTGATTTCCTCTAGGATGCACTAGTTGGATCTCCTTGCAGTCCAAGTGACTCTTAAGTTCAAAAGCATCAATTATTCTTCAGTACTCAGCTTTCTTTATAGTCCAACTCTCACATCCATACATGACTATTGGAAAAACCATAGCTTTGACTAGATGGACCTTTGTTGGCAAAGTAATGTCTCTGTGTTTTAATACACTGTCTTGGTTGGTCATAACTTTTCTTCCAAAGAGCAAGTGTCTTTTAATTTCATGGCTGCAGTCACCATCTGCAGTGATTTTGGAGCCTAAAAAATAAAGTCTGTTACTGTTTTCACTGTTTCCCCATCTATCTATGCCCTGAAGTGATGGGACTGGATGCCATAATTTTGTTTTCTGAGTGTTGAGTTTAAGCCAACTTTTCAGTTTCCTCTTTCACTTTCATCAAGAGGCTCTTTAGTTCTTCTTCACTTTCAGCCGTAAGTGTGGTATTATCTGCATGTTTGAGGTTGTTGATATTTCTCCTGGGAATCTTCATTCAAGCTTGTGCTTCATTCAGTACAATATTTCTCATAATGTACTCTGCATATAAGTTAAATAAGCAGGGTAACAATATACAGCCTTGATGTACTCCTTTCCCGATTTGGAACCAGTCTGTTGTTTCATGTCCAGTTATAAATGTTGCTTCTTGACCTGCATGCAGATTTCTCAGGAGGCAGGTCAGGTGGTCTGGTATTTCCATCTCTTTCAGAATTTTCCAGTGTGTTATGAAATACACAGCCAAAGGCTTTGGCATAGTCAATAAAGCAAAAGTAGACATTTTACTGGAACTCTCTTACTTTTTTGATAATCCAACGGATGTTGGCAATTTGATCTCTGGTTTCTCTGCCTTTTCTAAATCCATCTTGAACATCTGGAAGTTTATGGGTCAAATACTATTGAAGCCTGGCTTGGAGAATTTTGAGCATTATGTGAGATGAGAATAATTGTGCAGTAGTTTGAGCTTTCTTTGGCATTGCCTTTCTTTAGGATTAGAATGAAAACTGAACTTTTCCAGTCCTGTGGCCATTGTTGATTTTTCCAAATTTGCTGGCATATTGAGTGCAGTGCTTTGACAGCACATCTTCTAGGATTTGAAATAGCTAAACTGGAATTCCATCACCTCCACGAGCTTTGTTCATAGTTATGTTTCCTAAGGTCCACTTGACTTCGCATTCCAGGATGTCTGGCTCTAGGTGATTGATCACACCATCTTGATTATCTGGGTCGTGAAGATATTTTTGTATCGTTCTGTGTATTCTTTCCACCTCTTCTTAATATTTTCTGCTTCTATTAGGTCCATACCATTTTTGTCGTTTTTTGAGCCCATCTTTGCATGAAAAGATCCCTTGGTATCTCTAATTTTCTTGCAGAGATCTCTCAGTTCAGTTCAGTCACTCAGTTGTGTCCGACTCTTTTCGACCCCATGAATTGCAGCACACCAGACCTCCCTGTCCATCACCATCTCTCAGAGTTCACTCAAACTCACGTCCATCGAGTCAGTGATGCCATCCAGCCATCTCATCCTCTGTTGTCCTCTTCTCCTCCTGCCCCCAATCCCTCCCAGCATCAGTCTTTTCCAATAAGTCAACTCTTCGCATGACGTGGCCAAGGTATTGGAGTTTCAACTTTAGCATCATTCCTTCCAAAGAACACCCAGGACTGATCTCCTTTAGAATGGATTGGTTGGATCTCCTTGCAGTCCAAGGGACTCTCAAGAGTCTTCTCCAATACCACAGTTCAAAAGCATCAATTCTTCAGTGCTCAGCTTTCTTCACAGTCCAACTCTCACATCCATACCTGACCACTGGAAAAACCATAGCCTTGACTAGATGGAGCTCTGTTGGCAAAGTAATGTCTCTGCTTTTCAATACGCTATCTAGGTTGGTCATAACTTTCCTTCCAAGGAGTAAGCGTCTTTTAATTTCATGGCTGCAGTCACCATCTGCAGTGATTTTGGAGCCCAAAAAATAAAGTCTGACACTGTTTCCAATGTTTCCCCATCTATTTGCCATGAAGTGATGGGACCATATGCCATGACCTTTGTTTTCTG
>NW_011494868.1:1243506-1251635 GCF_000754665.1 Bison bison bison | reverse complement strand
GAGGCTCTTTAGTTCCTCTTCACTTTCTGCCATAAGGGTGGTGTCATCTGCATATCTGAGGTTATTGATATTTCTCCCAGCAATCTTGATTCCAGTTTGTGCTTCCAGTCCAGCGTTTCTCATGATGTACTCTGCATAGAAGTTAAATAAGCAGGGTGACAATATACAGCCTTGATGTACTCCTTTTCCTATTTGGAATGAGTCTGTTGTTCCATGTCCAGTTCTAACTGTTGCTTCCTGATCTGCATTCAAATTTCTCAAGAGGCAGGTCAGGTGGTCTGGTATTCCCCTCTCTTTCAAAATTTTCCAGAGTTTATTGTGATCCACACAGTCAAAGGCTTTGGCATAGTCAATGAAGCAGAAATAGATGTTTTTCTGGAACTCTCTTGCTTTTTCCGTGATCCAGTGGATGCTGGCAATTTGATCTCTGGTTCCTCTCCCTTTTCTAAAACTAGTTTGAACATCTGGAAGTTCACAGTTCAGGTATTGCTGAAGCCTGGCTTGGAGAATTTTGAGCATTACTTTACCAGCGTGTGAGATGAGTGCAATTGTGCGGTAGTTTGAGCATTCTTTGGTATTGCCTTTCTTTGGGATTGGAATGAAAACGGACCTTTTCCGGTCCTGTGGCCACTGCTGAGTTTTCCAAATTCCCATTCTATTGTTTTCCTCTATTCTTTCCATTGATCACTGAGGAAGTCTTTCTTATCTCTACTTGCTATTCTTTGGAACTCTGCATTCAAATATGTAAAGCTTTCCTTTTCTCCTTTGCCTTTTGCTTCTCTTTTTCACACCTGCTTGCAATGCCTCCTCAGACAACCATTTTGCTTTTTGCATTTCTTTTTCTTGAGCGTGGTCTTGATCCCTGCCTCCTGTACAATGTCTCGAACCTCTGTCCATAGTTCTTTAGGCACTCTGTCTATCAGATCTAATACCTTGAATCTGTTTGTCACTTCCACTGTATAATCGTAAGGGACATGATTTAGGTCATAACTGAATGGTCTACTTTTTTCCCTATTTTCTTCATTTAAGTCTGAATTTTGCAATAAGGAGTTCATGTTGTGAGTCACAGTCAGTTCCTCGCTTTGTTTTTGCTGACTGTATAGAGTTTCTCCATCTTTGGTTGTATAAAATATAATCAATCTGATTTCAGTATTGACCAGCTGGTGATGTCCATATGTAGTCTTCTCTTGTGTTGTTAGAAGAGAGTGTTTGCTATGACCAGTGCCTTCTCTTGGCAAAACTCTATTTGCCTTTGACCTGTTTCATTCCGTATTCCAAGGCCAAATTTGCCTGTTACTCCAGGTATTTCTTGACTTCCTACTTTTGCATTCCAGTCCCCTATAATGAAAAGGACATCTTTTTTGGGTGCTAGTTCTAGAAGGTCTTGTATGTCTTCACAGAGCCATTCAACTTCAGCTTCTTCAGCATTACTGGTTGGGGCACAGACTTGGATTACTGTATATTGAATGGTTTGCCTTGGAAACAAAGAGAGATCTTTCTTTCATTTTTGAGATTGCATCCAAGTACCACATTTTGGACTCTTTTGTTGACTATGATGGCTACACCATTTTTTCTTAGGGATTCTTACCCACGTTAGTAGATACAGTGATCATTTGAGTTAAGTTTGCCTATTCCACTCCATTTAGTTCGCTGATTCCTAGAACGTCGATGTTCACTTTTGCCATCTCCTGTTAGATCACTTCCAATTTGCCTTGGTTCATAGACCTAATATTCCAGGGTCCTATTCAGTATTCTTCTTCATAGCATCAGACCTTGCTTTCATCACCAGTCACATTCACAACTGTTTTTTGTTTTTTTTTTCCCCCTCTTTGGCTCTGTCTCTTCATTCTTTCTGGTTATTTCTCCACTGATCTCCAGTAGCATATTGGACACCTCCCAACCTGGAGAGTTCATCTTTCAGGTCCTATCTTTTTCCCTTTTCATATTATTCATGGGGTTCTCAAGGCAAGAATACTGAAATGGTTTGCCATTCCCTTCTCCAGTGGACCATCATGACCCATCTATCTTTGGTGGCCTTACATGGCATGGCTCAGAGCTTCACTGAGTGTGACAAGGCTGTGGTCCATGTGATTAGATTGGTTAATTTTCTGTGATTGTGGTTTTTCAGTCTGGCTGCTCTGTGATGGAGAAGAATAAAAGGCTTATGGAAGCTTCCTGATGGGAGAGACTGACTGAGGGGGAAACTGTGTCTTTTTCTGATGGGCAGGGCCATGCTCAGTAAATCTTTAATTCAACTTTCTGTTGATGGGTGGAGCTGTGTTCCCTCCCTGATATTTATCTGGGGCCAAACTCTGGTGGAGGTAATGAAGATAATGGTGACCTCTTTCAGAAGGTTCCATGCACACACTGCTGCACTGAGTGCCCTCAACCTTGCAGCAGGCCACCGCCAACCCGTACCTCCACTGGAGACTCCTGCACACCCACCGGCACGTCCCAGACATTTACGGGCAAGTCTGGGTCAGTCTCTTGTAGGGTCACTGCTCCTTTCTCCCAGGTCCTGGTGTACACAAGGTTCTGTTTGTGCCCTCCCAGAGTCTGTTTCCCAGTCCTGTGTAAGTTCTGGCAGCTCTATGGTTGGTTAATGGCGACTTCCTCCTAGAGGGCTTATGCAACACCCAGGTCTACTGCATCCGGAGCCCCTACCCTTGTGTACCTCTGTAGGAGATGCTCAAACACAGTTTTGTCTCAGTCTCTGTGGGGTCTCTGGGTCCTGGTGTGCACAAGGTTTGCTTGAGCCCTCTGTGTCTGGTGGGTATGGGGTTTGATTTAAAATGCAATTTCCCCCCTCCTGCCATCTTGCTGTGGCTTCTTTTTTGCCCTTGGACATGGGGGATTTCCTCTAAGTTGCTCCAGCGCCACGCAGTTGCCACTCCAGTGCCTACCGTCCTCCTGGGGCTTCTCTGCCCTTGCTTCACATAATACAGCTACAGTATAGCTCAGTGAACTATACTCAATAGTTTGCAGTAACCTATAAGAGCGAAGTATGTGAAGAAATATATATATATGTATAACTGAATCACTGTGTTCTACATCCAAAACTAACATGATATTGTAAATCAATTATATTTTAATAACATACATATAGATTCTAACCATCATGCATCTCCAAAATTTTTCACTTTCCTAAACTGAAGCAACAATGTGAATGTAGTTAATGCCACTGAAATGTATAGTTAAATATGGTTAAAATAGCATGCTTTACATCATGTGACTTTTACCAAAATTTAAAAAAATAATAAAAAATAAAGAGAGTTGGACACGACTGAAACGACTTAGCAGCAGCAGCACATAGACCCTGGAGTTTTACATTATAATATTTAGAATCTTCAGAGTGTAATTGAGAAAACACTTATTATATCAAAACTAGAAAAATCACATTGTGTATAAGAGAAGATATTAACAGACACCAAGAGCAAGAAAAATTAGATGTTAGAATTATCTGACAAATATTTTAAAACAGCCACCATAAAATATTTCAACAAGCTTAAATTCTCTTAGACAAATAAAAATTATAAAATCTCAACAAATAAGTAAAAAATTATAAAACAAAAATCAAATAAAGCATGCGTAACTGAAAAAACAAATCAGAAAAACAAATAAAACACTGGTGGGCGTCAGTGATGATAAAGGACAAAATTAACTAACTTGAGGATGGATCAACAGAATTTGTGCAATCTGAATATCAGAAAGAAATAGCATGAAAAAATTCAACAGAGTCCCATGAACTTGTAGAATAATAAAGGAGGTCACATTCATATTTTTGGCCAAAATCAGAGGGTGCAGAGAATAGAACTGGAAAAAGTATTCAATGAAATAATGGTAAAAAATCTTTCCAAATTTGCCAAAACCTGCAGACTCAAGAAGCTGAGTGAATGCTATACAGGTGGGGTTAATGGTAAAGAACCCGCCTGCTAATGCAGGAGACATAAGAGACACATAAGATCCTGGTTCAGGAAGATCCTCTGGAGGAGGGATTGGCAAACCACTCCAGTGTCCTTGCCTGGCAGGCTGCAGTCCATAGGGTTGCAGAGATGGACATGACTGAAGCGACTTGTCATTCATGCAACCCAAGGCAAGATACGTCATAATTAAAGTTCTGGAACTAAAGTTGAAGGAAAAATCTTGAAGGCATCTAGAACTAACCAGCACAGTAGGCAAAGAAATACTAGTTCAAAGGACAGTAGATGAACCTTGAGGCCAGAAGGAAATGCCTCCACATTTTTGAAGTACTGAAAGAGAAGCATTATCAACTATAATTCTGTATCTGGAAATGATGTCATTCAAGAACAACAGGGAAATAAAGACATTTTCAGATAAAACATAGTGTTGGGATTATTGCCCATGACCAAAAAAAAAGATGATAGTACATTTTACCACTTGGTTTTAACTTTTTAAGAAAGCAGTTCTGGCAAAATGAAGGCTATGGTTTTGAATGATTACCTTCAGTGATTGGTAAAGTCTTTTTGATAAACATACTTATCAAAATATAACCTTTTATATTTTGTCCCATTAAACCAGCTCCTCCCAACTTCTTCTCATCTCAGGAAATGACAATTCCATCCTTTCATTTGTTGATGTCAAATCCTTGGAAATTTACATGCATACAAGCAAATCCAGTAGCTTTACCTTTAAAAGTGCTCCTGGCTCTCACTGCTCCTGCCACTCAGTGTAAACCATCACTCTTTCATACAAGCTTTCGCAATATTATTACCTAATATGTCTCAAGGGTACCAAGATAACAACTCTGATGTACACTGAGATCTGAAGGAACCAGAGAAACTGGAAATAACTTCCGGCATTGAACAGCTTCTTGTTTTCCTACTGTACCACACAGACAGTCTTAATTTCTATGTGGGCTTCCTAGAGGGAAAAAAGTTTGGGGAACATTGGGTCTAGACAATTGCAATAACTTGGAACAGTTTTCCTGCTGTATTGTCTGCCTTCCTTGGTGTATTTTGCACAGAGAAAACAAGTGATTTTTAAAAAATGTAAGTCCGATAATGTCTACACCTGCTCAAACACTCCAAGGGCCCACCATCTGTGAAAGCGGCTCAAAATTTGATTCAGATGCAAATGCTCATGGTGCCAGGAACACCAAGAGGGGCTGAAAAAGTTTATCACTCACATAAGGAGGTATTTTGGGAAGAGCACTACCACTCCCAAGGGAGTCTGCAATGTCTTGAAAGAGCAGGAAAAAGACTGGCTTGGAGTTTTTATTACGTTTAGGCAGTAGAGTCTGGATGAGGATGTCTGCTTGCAGATAGTGGTTTGTGTACTTTGTGTCTCCTAAGGAAACCAAAGGAAAGAGCATGGGGTTTTCTTATCAGCTTGCCCAGATGCTAGGCAGAAAGGGAAGAGCTGGGTAAGGCTTAAAAGCTCTCAGCAGTCAAACAACAAACACAAGGAGCTCGACTCTTCATTACACCAAAGAAGTGAAAGCATGTTCCGATCACTTTACCAAATAGAACACCCTAGAGTCTGCCTCCCTGCTACATCCGTAACTGTATTCACCACCCACTGCTACTGTTCGGCTCCACTCAGGGTCGTCCCCGGTTTCTCCAGAATCTGTGCAAACCCTTAGCACTTAGAATTGTCATGAGTGCTAAGTCCCTTCAGTCATGTCTGACTCTTTGTGACCCGATGGATCATAACCCATCAGGCTCCTCTGTTCATGGAATTCCCTAGGCAAGCACACTGGAATGGGTTACCATGCCCTCCTCCAGGGGATCTTCCTGACCCAGGGATTGAACCCTTGTCTCCAGCATCTCCTGCATTGGCAAGCAGGTTCTTTACCACTGGGAAGCACATGAATAGTCTTATGTAAATATTAATATTTGTTGACTGCTTTCTCTCTAAGTCTTGTCCAACTCTTTGCAGCTCCATGGACTATAGCCCTCCAAGTTCCTCTGTCCGTGGAATTTTCCAGGCAAGAATATTGAAGTGGATTGCTACATCCTTCTCCAGGGGATATTCCTGATTCAGGAATTAAACTCTAGTTCCTGTGGATCCTGCATTGGGAGGTGGATTCTTTACCACCTGGGAGGCATTCTTTACCCTTTGTTGAGTAAAAGGACACATTTTTTCCAACAAAGTTTATTCTACCTTCCTGTCCTTCCCTATGGAGAAGGCAATGGTACCCCACTCCAGTACTCTTGCCTGGAAAATCCCATGGACAGAGGAGCCTGGTAGGCTCCAGTCCATGGGGTCGCTAAGAGTTGGGCACGACTGAGCGACTTCACTTTCACTTTTCACTTTCATGCATTGGAGGAGGAAATGGCAACCCACTCAAATATTCTTGCCTGGGGAATCCCAGGGACAGAGGAGCCTAGTGGGGTCCCACAGAGTCAGACACGACTGAAGCGACTTAGCAGCAGCAGCAGTCCTTCCCTACAACATAAGATTCTTATGTAGTTTATAAATATTTTGTCTATCATTTTGCTTGTTAATGGCCTCTAGAAACTTTACTGCAAACTTTTTATTAAATAAAAAAAATTAGTTATGGTTCTAATTTCTAGCTTACAGTTCAATTCAGTTCAGTCACTCAGTCATGTCTGACTCTTTGCGACCCCATGAATCTCAGCACACCAGGCCTCCCTGTCCATCACCAACTCCCAGACTTCACCCAAACTCATGTCCATTGAGTCAGCGATGCCATCCAGCCATCTCATCCTCTGCCGTCCCCTTCTCCTCCTGCCCCCAATCTCTCCAAACATCAGAGTCTTGTCCAATGAGTCAACTCTTCCCATCAGGTGGCCAAAGTATTGGATTTTCAGCTTTAGCATCAGTCCTTCCAATGAACACCCAGGACTGATGTCCTTTAGAATGGACTGGTTGGATCTGCTTGCAGTCCAAGGGACTCTCAAGAGTCTTCTCCAACACCACAGTTCAAAAGCATCAATTCTTCAGCACTCAGGTTTCTTCACAGTCCAACACTCACATCCATACATGACCACTGGAAAAACCATAGCCTTGACTAGATGAACCTTTGTTGGCAAAGTAATGTCTCTGCTTTTGAATATGCTATCTATGTTGGTCATAACTTTCCTTCTAAGGAGTAAGCGTCTTTTAATTTCATGGCTGCAGTCAACATCTGCAGTGATTTTGGAGGCCCTGCAAAAAAAGTCTGACACTGTTTCCACTGTTTCCCCATCTATTTCCCATGAAGTGATGGGACCAGATGCCATGATCTTAGTTTTCTGAATGTTGAGCTTGAAGCCAGCTTTTTCACTCTCCTTTTTCACTTTTATCAAGAGGCTTTTTAGTTCCTCTTCACTGTCTGCCATGAGGATGGTATCATCTGCATATCTGAGGTTATTGATTTTCTCCTGGCAATCTTGATTCCAGCTTGTGCTTCTTCCAGCCCAGCGTTTCTCATGATGTACTCTGCATAGAAGTTAAATAAGCAAGGTGACAATATACAGCCTGACGTACTCCTTTTCCTATTTGGAACCAGTCTGTTGTTCCATGTCCAGTTCTAACTGTTGCTTCCTGACCTGCATACAAATTTCTCAAGAGGCAGGTCAGGTGGTCTCGTATTCCCATATACTTCAGAATTTTCCACAGTTTGTTGTGATCCACACAGTCAAAGGCTTTGGCATAGTCAATAAAGCAGAAATAGATGTTTTTCTGGATCTCTTCTTTTTTCAATGATCCAACAGATGTTGGCAATTTGATCTCTGGTTCCTCTGCCTTTTCTAAAACCAGCTTGAACATCTGGAAGTTCACAGTTCATGTATTGCTGAATTCTGGCTTGCAGAATTTGGAGCATTACTTTACTAGTGTGTGGGATGAGTGAAATTGTGTGGTAGTTTGAACATTCTTTGGCATTGCCTTCCTTTGGGATTGGAATGAAAACGGACCTTTTCCAGTCCTGTGGCCACTGCTGAGTTTTCCAAATTTGCTGGAATATTGAGTGCAGCGCTTTCACAGCATCATCTTTCAGGATTTGGAATAGCTCAACTTGAATTCCATCACCTCCACTAGCTTTGTTTGTAGTGATGCTTTCTAAGGCCCACTTGACTTCACATTCTAGGATGTCTGGCTCTAGGTGAGAGATCACACCATCGTGATTATCTGGGTCATGAAGATCTTTTTTGTACTAGTTCTTC
>NW_011494868.1:1225159-1243406 GCF_000754665.1 Bison bison bison | reverse complement strand
ACAGCATCATCTTTCAGGATTTGGAATAGCTCAACTTGAATTCCATCACCTCCACTAGCTTTGTTTGTAGTGATGCTTTCTAAGGCCCACTTGACTTCACATTCTAGGATGTCTGGCTCTAGGTGAGAGATCACACCATCGTGATTATCTGGGTCATGAAGATCTTTTTTGTACAGTTCTTCTGTGTATTCTTGCCACCTCTTCTTAATATCTTCTGCTTCTGTTAGGTCCATACCATTTCTGTCCTTTATCGAGCCCATCTTTGCATGAAATGTTCCCTTGGCATCTCTAATTTTCTTGAAGAGATCTCTAGTCATTCCCATTCTGTTGTTTTCCTCTATTTCTTTGCATTGATCGCTGAGGAAGGCTTTCTTATCTCTTCTTGCTATTCTTTGGAACTTTGCATTCAGATGCTTATATCTTTCCTTTTCTCCTTTTCTCCTTTGCTTTTAGCTTCTCTTCTTTTCACAGCTATTTGTAAGGCCTCCCCAGACAGCCATTTTGCTTTTTTGCATTTCTTTTCCATGGGGATTGTCTTGATCCCTGTCTCCTGTACAATATCACAAACCTCCGTTCATAGTTCATCAGGTAGTCTATCTATCAGATCTAGTCCCTTAAATCTACTTCTCACTTCCACTGTATAATCATAAGGGATTTGATTTAGGTCATACCTGAATGGTCTAGTGGTTTTCCCTACTGTCTTCAATTTCAGTGTGAATTTGGCAATAAGGAGTTCATGGTCTGAACCACAGTCAGTTCCCTGTCTTGTTTTGGCTGACTTATAGAGCTTCTCCATCTTTGGCTGCAAAGAATATAATCAATCTGATTTCGGTGTTGACCATCTGGTGATGTCCATGTGTAGAGTCTTCTCTTGTGATATTGGCGAGGGTGTTTGCTATGACCAGTGCGTTGTCTTGGCAAAACTCTATTAGCCTTTGCCCTGCTTCATACTATATTCCAAGGCCAAATTTGCCTGTTACTCCAGGTGTTTCTTTACTTCCTACTTTTTTATTCCAGTGCCCTATAATGAAAAGGACATCTTTTTTGGGTGTTAGTTCTAAAAGGTCTTGTAGATCTTCATAGAACCATTCAACTTCAGCTTCTTCAGCATTACTGGTTGGGGCATAGACTTGGATTACTGTGATCTTGAATGGTTTGCCTTGGAAATGAACAGAGAGCATTCTGGCATTTTTGAGATTGCATCCAAGTACTGCATTTCAGACTCTTTTGTTGACCATGATGGCTACTACATTTCTTCTAAGGGATTCCTGCCCATAGTAGTAGATATAATGGTCTTCTGAGTTAAATTCACCCATTCCAATCCATTTGAGTTCGCTGATTCCTAGAATGTCGACGTTCAATTTGTCATCTCCTGTTTGACCACTTCCAATTTGCCTTGATTCATGGACCTGACCTTCCAGGTTCCTATGCAATATTGCTCTTTACAGCAGCAGACCTTGCTTCTATCACCAGTCACATCCACAACTGGGTATTGTTTTTGCTTTGGCTCCATCCCTTCATTCTTTCTGGAGTTATTTCTTCACTGATTTCCAGTAGCATATTGGGTACCTACTGACCTGGGGAGTTCCTCTTTCAGTATCCTTTCATTTTGCCTTTTCATACTGTTCATGGGGTTCTCAAGGCAAGAATACTGAAGTGGTTTGCCATTCCCTTCTCCAATGGACCACATTATCTCAGAGCTTTCCACCTTGATGCACCTGGCTTGGGTTGCCCCACAGGGCATGGCTTAGTTTCATTGAGTTAGACAAGGCTGTGGTCCGTGCGATTAGATTGACTAGTTTTCTGTGAGTATGGTTTGTGTGTCTGCCCTCTGATGTCTCTCACAACACCTACCATCTTACTTGGGTTTCTCTTACCTTGGACATGGGGTCATGGCTCCTCCAGCAAAGCACAGCTGCTGATCCTTACCTTGGACAAGGGATATCTCCTCACAGCAGCCCCTCCTGACCTTGAACGTGGAGTAGCTCCTCTCAGCCCTCCTGTGTCCGCACAGCCACCGCTCCCTGGACGTTGAGTTGCTCCTCTCAGCCGCCGCCCCTGACCCCAGTCTAGGGGTAGCTCCTCTTGGCCACGCTTCTGCGCAGTCCGTCACAGCCGGTGCGCTTCTGCCTCGGGGTCCAACGCAGCCTGCGTGCTTCTAGCTTACACGATTATTTAATTAGAAGAGATAACATAACCAGTTTCAGAACACTCACTTATTGTTTGCTTTGCATTTCTTTTTCTTAAGATACAGCCGGTTCTTGTTTCAGTAGTCTTTCATTAGCTCTTCCACAATGGTTGTCCAAATGGGGGAGGGGGGGAGATCTCAATATGAATATATGATTTTTTTAAATTACCTATACTTTTGTAGTATACACTCTTGTGACAGTATTTTTTTTTTAATGAACACTGTGAAAGGATGCTCTTTATCGTCTCTCAGTAGCATTTCTGATGAGAAGAGGGCTTGTTTAATTGCTGCTCATATGTAAGCAATCCACCTTTCCCGTTTATCTAATGTTTTGTTAAGAGGACAATGCTGCAAATATATTTGTTCATTTGCTTTTAATCCATAGATGCTTTGAGAGAGTTGTTGGCTGTTTGCTTTTTGTAAAGGTTAATTTCATTTACCTCAGTCTATTACCATACTCTTCTCTCTCAGCTTTTCTCTTGCTCTTTGCTGAAGTTCTGAATTCAGACCCAGGTCTTATATTGGTGGGTTAGGCTCCTGTTTAGTGGTGTTATTTGAAATTTGGCAAATTGAATCTAGTACATACTCTAGTGTAGGACCTGACTGTCAGGCTCTTCTCTATCTCTTGTATCTCTGGGTATGAAATTTTAAATGAGCTATAGATCCAGAAAGAAGCAACAACTTTTACAACTTTTTCTTCTTCTCAAGTGTATGCAGTAAGCCTGGCTTTAAACACTGTCTTTATTTTCATACTTTTCATTTCTAACTTCATCACTGTCTAAGTCATGCCCTGTTCTCCGGAATTCCATGTTTTGACTCTAACAGGCCTGAAGATTCAACCCTGCCCACTATTTTCCATTATTTTTCCAAGTACTTATCTTTTGGAGCACAGTGTAATGATACCTTTTTTTAGTAAACTTTAAAAAATTAATTGATTTATTATAATTGGAGCATAATTACTTTACACTATTGTGGTGTTTTTTTGCCATACGTCCACATGAATCAGATATAGGAGTACATACGTCCCCATCCCAAACCCCCCACCCACCTCCCTCCCTCATCCCATCCCTCTGGGTTGTCTCAGTGCGCTGGCTTTGAGTGCCCTGCCTCATGCATCGAACTTGCATTGGTCATCTATTTTGCATACGGTAATATACATGTTTCAATGCTATTCTCTCAAATCATCCCACTGCTGCCTTCTTCCACATAGTGCAAAAGTCTGTTCTTTATATCTGTGTCTCTTTTGCTGCCTTGCATATAGAGTCGTTGTTACCATCTTTTGAAATTCCATGTATATGCTCTAATGTATTGGTGTTCCTCGTTCTGACTTACTTCAGTCTGTGTAATAGTCTCCAGTTTCATCCACTTCATTAAAACTGACTCAAGCGTGTTTCTTTTTATAGCTGAGTAATATTCCATTGTGTATATGTACCACAACTTCCTTATTCATTTGTCCGCTGATGGGCATCTAGGTTGCTTCCATGTCCTGGCTACTGTAAACACTGCTGCAGTGAACATTGGGGTACACGTGTCTCTTTCAATTCTGGTTTCCTCAGTGTGTATGCCCAGCAGTGGGATTGCTGGGTTGTATGGCAGTTCTATTTCCAGTTTTTTAAGGAATTTCCACGCTGTTCTCCATAGTGGCTGTGCCAGTTTGCACTCCCACAGACAGTGTAAGAGAGTTCCCTTTTCTTCATACCCTACCCAGAATTTATTGTTTGTAGACTTTTTGATGGTGGCCATTCTGACTGGAGTGAGATGCTACCTTATTGTGGTTTTGATTTCTTAAATAAGGAGTGATGTTGAGCATCTTTTCATGTTTGTTAGCTATCTGTATGTCTTCTTTTAGTCTTCTCTGTTTAGTTCTTTGGCCCACGTTTTGATTGGGTTAGTAAACTTTTTTTTTTTTTAAGTATGATAGATATATAAAAGCACATATAACCAATTTGCACATTGACAAATCATTTCAAAGAGAACACACACATATGACTGCTAACCCAATGAAGAAAGAATATTACTAGCATTCTTGAAGTTCAATTCATTTTCCTGCCTAGTTACTAAACATAATTTCTTCCTTGAGATTATCCTGACTTCTTTCCATTTAGGTGGTAAAGAGGACTATGACTTTTGAATTTTATCTTTTTACGTCTTATCTATCAATGCTATTAATTTGCAGAAGAGTCAGGAGGCGACTTAGAGTGAGAACAATGACATGCCTCTCCAGAAAGGAAATCCAGAAGGACTTATCTTGAACAATGCTTGCCTTTGAGGCCCTCTACTGGAAGGTTCATGCCCAAGTTCCAACACTTACGCCTGTGTGCTTCCACTTATCTAAAAGACACGGCAGCCTGCCTTTGACAACAGCAGACAATGAGCATGATATTAACTGTTTATGTGCTCATGTGGATGGAACATATGAGTTCTCAGAGCATTTACATCAACGTTAATAATAATGACATAGTTGACTACTGAGTGCTCACATATGCTGTCAACTTCCATGGCTAAACTTCCTTTGGCCTCATTTTCAGAGATAACCTAGGGCTAGGGGGATAGATTCGAGTCTTCTGTGTGTTTCTCAAGTTAGTCCTGACAGTCTGAACTGATGCCATTTTTGTCTTCCAGATTGCTATTAAAATAAGTGTCTTGGGACATGGCACATGTGTCTGTGTTTTTTTTTTTTTTAATGAAATCTAAAACTGGCGAACATTATTTTGATTTGACTTTTTTTTTTTTTTCCCTACAAAACCCTAAATGGGACTCATGAGAAGTGTCAGGTGAACTTGGCCCAAGTTTTCAGGAGAACGCACTCCTTCCCCAAGGATATAAAGACAAGATTTATGACTCCAGGTGAAAAGTATAAGAAAGCTGGTGACTGTAGAACACTTTAGCTTTGGGTTTCTGGTTCATTGGGAGTCTAAAATGAAACTTGGTGATTGCAGGGGCAAGTCTCTATAAATAAGCCTTTGCACAATTTGTGAAAAATGGACTTCAGTCTATGGCAGTATATTCACATGCATTATGTCTCCAAAGACCATAGAGTTAACTTGTAAAAGTAGATGGCATTTTCATCTTGAGCTTTAGCGTTGTCAGTGATGTTTTATGAATAGTTTGGAATTCCCAGTTTCCTCAGTTAAAGCAAATCTTGATAACATTTTGGTTTACTCACAAGTATGACCCTGAAATGGTCTTGGTCCACATCACAATATACTGTTCAGTATTCAGAATAGGAAATCAAGTTATGTCTGTCTGTATATCTCACAGCACATACATAATTCATTAAGGAATTAAAGCTCTAAGTTTATGGAGTGTTTTTTTTTTCCTCTCTGCTATGGAATTTTTAATATGGAAGACTGAGTCAGAGTGTCTGTTTGTGATTTAAAAGCCCCCAGACTGAAGACTTTTGCAGGTGCAAGTTGGCTTGTGGGTGGGATCTAGCCTGTGGACGAGCTCTCGTTTCAGCACCAAAGTAGAAAATGGGCATGGAACGAATCCTCTCTTGCCCCATTAACAACTGGCTTCATAGGCAACATCTGGAGTTCACATAGGTATTTTATGACTAAAATAGCAGAAGTCACACCACCATTGGCTGTAGTACTCCTAGGCTAAGAACCACAACATAGTCATTGAAAGAACAGTCTTTTCATTGATTTAAAAGGCTCAAGCATGTGTCTCTTCTAATTTATGACGAATTATGCAAAAGACCTCGGTTCCACCTTCTATTTCTAATTTAGTATATCATAGTGCTTGTCTCCGTTAACACAGGGAAAGACAAATGAGCAATACTTACAAGAGACATTCTCCTTTCGTTGGTCCCTAAAACTGTCGGTCCTGGTGTAGAGGTATCATAGGGCATGGGAAAATCAGCACTAGCAAATGATGGACAAGATACAGGTTTCCTGTTCCAATAAAGGTCCGTCTAGTCAAGGCTATGGTTTTTCCAGTGGTCATGTATGGATGTGAGAGTTGGACTACGAAGAAAGCTGAATGCCAAAGAATTGATGCTTTTGAACTGTGGTGTTGGAGAAGACTTTTGAGAGTCCCTTGGACTGCAAGGAGATCCAACCAGTCCATCCTAAAGGAAATCAGTCCTGAATATTCATTGGAAGGACTGATGCTGAAGCCAAAACTACAATACTTTGGCCACCTCAGGTGATGGACTGACTCATTTGAAAAGACCCTGATGCTGTTCAAGATTGAAGGCAGGAGGAGAAGGGGATGACAGAGGATGAGATGGTTGGATGGCATCACCAACTCAGTGGACATGAGTTTGAGTAAACTCCAGGAGTTGGTGATGGACTGGGAGGTCTGGCATGCTGCAGCCCATGGGGTCGCAAAGAATCAGACATTACTGAGCAACTGAACTGAACTGAACGGTGAAGGCAGTGGACATATCAAGAAATAACTTTAAGACAGTATTTAGCCCTGATATAGTTTCCTAAATCAGTTTTCTTAAAAGAACAAGAGTCCATTTTCCTCTGTCATACAAATTCTTTGAGTTGGTAAGATAAGGACCTGAGGAATAGAGAGAAATAGCTGACATCTTGAAAACAAAATTAAATAGAAAGAGGCTCCTGTATGCTTAGATAACTCAATCTTGTTGAAGTAAGAGGTTCTTTCCTTTGAAGAGAGAAATTAGAAAGTGTTTTCTCAGTTTCCTGATAGCATGTCAAGCATAAACACTACTCAGGAGATTGGTGTTACCCCGATGTTAGGGTTAATATACATGGGATGCGTCAAGGAGCAGAGTCCCCCTTCCACAGACATCACCTGAGTGAACAGGAGAAAAGAGCTCTGGGGATTCTGACTCCAGGGCAAGGGAAGGCAATTAACAAACACATGTCATTGCTTTCTTATTCAGAAAGGCAAAGCCTTCAGTTCTTTGAAAATTCTTACTATTTCAGTAAAAATGTTAAGTTCTAGATACATAAAAAGGAGCATGATCTTTGGTGTTATTAGACTGTTTTTCAAATTCTTTTTCATTATTCAAAAGCAGAGACATTACTTTGCCAACAAAGGTTCGTCTAGTCAAAGCTATGGTTTTTCCTGTGGTCATGTATGGATGTGAGAGTTGGACTGTGAAGAAGGCTGAGTGCCGAAGAATTGATGCTTTTGAACTATGGTGTTGGAGAAGACTCTTGAGAGTCCCTTGGACTGCAAGGAGATCCAACCAGTCCATTCTGAAGGAGATCAGTCCTGGGATTTCTTTGGAAGGAATGATGCTAAAGCTGAAACTCCAGTACTTTGGCCACCTGATGCGAAGAGTTGACTCATTGGAAAAGACTCTGATGCTGGGAGGGATTGGGAGCAGGAGGACAAGGGGACAACAGAGGATGAGATGACTGGATGGCATCACTGACTCAATGGACGTGAGTCTGAGTGAACTCCGGGAGTTGGTGATGGACAGGGAGGCCTGGCGTGCTGCAATTCATGGGGTCGCAAAGAGTCGGACACGACTGAGCAAATGATCTGATCTGATCTGATCTGACCATTGGGTATGTGTGTGTGTGCTCAGTCGTGTCCAGCTCTTTGTGGCCCCATAGGCTGTAGCCAGCGAAGCTCCTTTGTCCATGGGCTTCTCCAGGTGAATACTGGAGTGGGGTGACATTTCCTACTCTAGGGGAGCTTCCTGACCCAGGGATCTAACTCTCCCTCATTTGACAAGTGGATTCTTTATCACTAGCATGCCCTAGGAGCATGATCTTTGGTGTCATTAGACTATTTTTCAGATTATTTTTCCTTATAGGCAATTACCACTGGTATGTGTTCCATGAGCTAAAATCCATAGTGCTCTGAGAGGGCAAAAGCAGAGGTGAGAATGATCAAAAGAGGCCTCTCTGAAGAGGTAATAAGTAAAATGATATTGATTGGTGATAAAGGAAGAAGGAGATGTGAGTCTCTCAAAAAGCAGAGATAAGAAAGCTCAAGGCAGGTCAGCATGTATGGAGGCCCTGGGCAGGAAAAGTTGGGGTTGGTTCAAGGCATTGAAAATGACTGGACATACATGAATTATTGATCCTGTGTATAAAATAGATAACTTGGAGAAGGCAATGGCACCCTACTCCAGTACTCTTGCCCGGAAAATCCCATGGAGGTAGGAGCCTGGTAGGCTGCAGTCCGTGGGGTCACGAAGAGTCGGACACTTACTGAGTGACTTCACTTTCACTTTTCACTTTCATGCATTGGAGAAGGAAATGGCAACCCACTCCAGTGTTCTTGCCTGGAGAATCCCAGGGATGGCGGAGCCTGGTGGGCTGCCATCTATGGGGTCCCACAGAGTCGGACACGACTGAAGTGACTTAGCAGCAGCAGCAGCAGTGTGAACCTACTATATAGCACAGGGAATTCTATTCCGTGCTTTGTGGTGACTGAAATAGGAAGGGGATCCAAAAAAGGCAGGGTGTGTGTGGGGGTGGGTACATGTACATATATAGCTGATTCACTTCGTTGTACCGCAGAAACTAACATAACATTGTAAAGCAGCTAACCTCCAATAAAAATTAGAAGAAAAAAAGGAAAACTATTGGACCTAAAATCTAGTCAGGAAAAGAGAAAGGAACAGGAGGTTAAACTGGACAGGTAGTTGGGGAATAGGTTATTTTCTTTCTGCTGCTGCTGCTAAGTCACTTCAGTCGTGTCTGATTTTGTGCAACCCCATAGACAGCAGCCCACCAGGCTCCACCGTCCCTGGGATTCTCCAGGCAAGAACACTGGAGTGGGTTGCCATTTCCTTCTCCAATGCATGAAAGTGAAAAGGGAAAGTGAAGTTGTTCAGTCGGGTCCGACCCTCAGGACCCCATGGACTGCAGCCTATCAGGCTCCTTAGTCCATGGGATTTTCCAGGCAAGATTACTGGAGTGGGGTGCCATTGCCTTCTCTGATTTTCTTTCTAGTAGTTGGAATTTGTAACATAAGGGACACAAGAATTAAAGGGTGTTCTATACATCTGTGTCTCTTTTGCTGTCTCACACACTGGGGAGGGAGGAGGGAGGGGGGTTCAAGAAGGGGAACATGTGTATACCTGTGGCAGATTCATGTTGATGTATGGAAAAACCAATACAATATTGTAAAGTAATTAACCTCTAATTAAAATAAATAAATTTATATTTAAAAATAAAAAAATAAAGTAAAAGTTTTAGTATGAAAAATAAAAGAATTAAAGGGTGCATTGAATTTAGCGTGTATCAAGGGACTAAATATTTTGAAGTCTGAATATTCTTCACTTGAATAGACAGTGAGAAGGTAACTGTTTTTTTAGGAATGTATACAGGGTAGAAGATTATTCTTGCAGTACTTAATAATGCTTGATATTTGAAAAGAGGTTTTGAATTCCCTGATGTTTTTTACAACAGCTCTTTTTCTTTTTCTACAAAATGTTTCCGAGTGCATAGAATTCAGATTTATGGTCAGTTTATCTCAGGAGTTGGACATGACTGAGCAACTGAACTATCAAAGGAGAGAATGTTAATCTTCGAATATAGAGAAAGATGATGCTAATTAATAGAGATTGCATATTAGACAACTTTTATCTTAAAAGTTCATGAAATAGGTGTTGACCTGATATTGAAATGCTACAAAATTTACTTGGGTATTAAAGGATTGTTTTCCCCTGAAATTGTCTAAATCAATGTTATAAGGTGGAATTTCATTTTTATGAAGTTCAGGAACTAGCAAAACTAATAGCAGATGCCTCTGGCAGAGAGAGATTGATTGGGAAGTGAAATAAAGGAATGTTCTGGGGTAACAGAAATTTTCTGTATACAGAAAAAATGAAAACCCTTGATTGAGTCCCCATAAGATTTTAATGCATGATGAAATTTGAAACTTACAGTTATCAATAGAATACCTTGGCCAAACAGGTGACTTGTCATTGTGGAAATGAACACAAAACAAAACAACAGAATCACTAATTGTAGGGCTATTTGGTCAAATTCACTTATTTGGGCAAAAAAAATGCCAAAGCCTTATAACATTATCTGGGAAAATGTTTAAAAGGCATATTCTTAGTCTTTACTCCCTGTGACCTTAACTAAAGAAGCCACCTTTCTCCCTGGCTAGTCAATGATTGTGATATTGAAAAGATACTGATTTAAGCCTTTACTATATTTGAAATCATACCCCAAATGAAACTGTAAGCCTTAAAAATATTTAGTGTTCTGCTTATATTGAATACATGAAAAGTACTAGGAATTTAGAATTTAAGATTTGAATTTTATTGATTAAAGTATGTTTGGTTTGTCTGTATATTGATCTGTTTACATTTACCATCTATTATTTTGAGAGTTGTAAGAAGTACAAGATGTTCTGGACAGAGAGCTCACAGAGTTGAAGAATTTAGCTGTGTCTTCACAAGACACTTGTAATAAATGCCAGAAGTAAAGAATATGTTTCAAATATCCACAAGAAATCTGTTAATATTGGGAATACTATTTAAGTTATTTAAAACTTTTCATAATAGAATGGAAAATTGCTACTTATCTTTATACACTTGATCAATACATTTCCAATTCATTCCTAAATCCTTTTTAAAACTGTAATTTAAAAAAGAATTACTTCTACTACTTACCAGTGATCTATCCCATAGATATTCCACTATTTTACAATGATATAGTATTTCCTTTTTAGACTGAAGCTATCAGGAGAAAACAGTTCAATAATCTCAGATCCATTTTTGAATCAGTTTTTCAGAGCGCAATTCTTGTGTCTCTGGGTTCATTTGTCTGTGTTCTGTCTCACTGGCTTTCATTGAGAAAGCTTCCAAACACTGATGCTTCATTAATTACTCATTTCAGAGTTGCACGAAGTTCGGAGGTTCAATTCTGAAGAACTAGGAGACAGAACACAAAGGAGTCATACAAAACGTGTTTAAAATGCCGTCAAATGTAGGTCACAGAACAAACGTGCTCCTCTAGGGTAAACCTGGTGGCATTTCATATGTAGGCTTTTGTGGTCCTTGCTCTTCTGAAATAGCAGGAAATGTTTCAGCAATTAGAGTGAGCAAATTGTAAAGGGAAATATGGTAGTGAGTTACCAGCCTAGTCCTTAAATAAAACATTCCTTTCCTAATGTAGTCCTCATGCGGCTCCGAGTTCTGTTAGCGGGGGCCACTGCATTGCCACAGGCAAGAATGAAATACACGGTAGTTTGATAATGCTAATACACGCAGCGAAAGAACAAAAACACAATTATGATAGAAGTGAAGAAGACATCAACTACATTTACCCTTAGGCATCTTTTTGGTTCCCCTTGAACAATTTAAAACATAGACTAATTTCAGTGATGTGTGTTTGTCTTATTTGCATTAGGTAAAAGTTCTAGCTTTTCCATATTATTTTTATTTATTGTACCAAGCCTGAAAAAAAAGAAATGTTGATGCCTGAGTTATATCCATTTATTTTTATTTGTAAAGGAAGACACAGATATGTATTTAAAAATAAAAATGCTTGAGCAGAAAGAAAGGGAGATTCATAGGAATACATTAAAATTTCTAGTAAAATAGTAGACATTTTAAAGTTAGTTTGCATATGCTGATTTCAGGCTGAATCAACTTTTCAATGCTTCACCCTATCTCAGACATTAAGAATTTGTTTCCAAGAGTTACATCCTAAGTATCTCTCTCTCTCTCTATGTATGGTAAATACTATATATGGTATATATATATGTATATATATATATTTAAACTCTTTAGTTATATATGATTTTAGATAAGCAAGTCAATGAATTTAGTTTAAAAGTTCAGTTAAGATAACTTCACAAAGTATTAGAATAATTTGTTGAAAGAAAATACATGATCATCTTTTGAGAGATATTCAATGTGATACTTTCGGGTATTAGATTTTATTAAGAGTATTGTTAATCCTAGGCTAAATTTAATGTGTGATTATGACTAGTAACTAGGATCACAAACAACATAGAATTAGGAACTTGTTGAATCAAGTGCAATAACCAGTAATAGGAACCAAAAATTCAACTCCCTAAATATATGTAAAAAAATATAGTCCATATTATATAATATATCTTTTATATACTTATAAATTTACACATATATTATATTTTTATATATTCTACATTATACATTTATAAATTTATACATCTGTAGATATAGATAGTAAATATATTTCAGGAGTTGCTTAAATTTAATATGTATTATTTAATATACAGGTGTGTATATGTGTGAGCATATATAATAAAATTCAAAGTTAGGAGTAAACTTGAATTCAAATATGCCTCATACTTATATCTCATTATGGAGTATTTGTTAATACCGTCATTGGACAAACTTCATTGGCTCAATGCTATTCTCCATCACTTAATTAACTCTTGATTTTCCCTAAGTCTTACGTTAACAAGGCTACATTTGATAATTTATAAAACTGGGAGAATAATAGGATCCCTATTAATGGCTTACATGAGGTTGATTTGAGATAATTCACCTAAGGCACTCCACAAAGTATTTACTTTCACAGTCGGCTAATGTTCAATTACTTAAGAGCCAATAGTTGTGCTTTTGGTATTATCTAGTTTACATCCTTCTACCACTGCCTTCATTTTTAATTATTCTAATTTGAGCATGTTCAGAAGAATTTTGAAAGACAAGAAGAGAAGTGCATTTATAACCAGTTAGTTTTCCTAATTATTACCAGATTTAGTAAAGCATTAAGTTAGTAGTGTTAAATCAGTTAAATTGCTTTGAATAATGGAAAGATTGTGGATTTCCTATTTCTTTGAGTTTCTCATATTACCTCTATATTGTTCACTGTTTTTGATTATTTTGGGAAATATTATAATAGAAATGACTTGTTCTTCACCAATTCATGCAGCTTTATTTGCTAAAATAGAGGCACCTAAAGAGATTCTTCCTGGATATAGCTCTTTGAATCCATTTTTAATTATTTAAGTTCAATTTTGATAAAGTTTGGACCTCAATGCTTTCTTTCTCAAGCATATTTCCCTTGCTAGGCTGCTTTTTCTCCATCACAATGTTACCTTTACTAATCAGTAACATAAATTAAATCTTAGACTCATCCTCTATTAATAGTTATAAATATGTCTTCTATATTCTAAATTCCACCTTTACCTCTTTGAATCCATACATAGTACTTAGTATCATTCCAAGCCCTATATTTGGCACTAAATATGTTTTCTAGTAATAATAGATGTGTGGTTACATTCATATTTGTGTGATTTTAACTAAATTTTTAGATGAAACATTAAGTTTATGTAGTATCTCAATGACAGCTCTCCAAATGCTATTAATGATCAACTTGAAAGATTATAGCTGTAGAAACTTGCTGGACACATTATATAGATAATTTGATTTGGGGGTGGACACATTTACCTACTGGTTGCATCTATTGCACTGGTTGTATCTGAAAGGTAGCCAGTGTGGATCATTTACTTGAAACAAATAGCTGTATTTATTACCAAACAGTCAATTTATCCATAATTAAGGGTACATTTAAAATGGCATCAAAGAAAGGAAACAGATAAACATTAGAAGTTTAACCAATCTGACTCAGAAATCTGAAAGTTCTACATGTGGAATCCATCAAGCGGACTTTAGTGGCACTTGCAAACTTCCCTTTTTTGTAACTGTTCCTTATTAAACTCAGAGGGATTGAGGATAACTTTTTCAGTAATTTATGACATTTGTGTCTATTTGCAACAGTTGTAAAAATACAGTATAACCAAGAAACATCATAAAACACTCATAAACTCTTCCACAGGCAGCCAAAGGGCTAGACTTTCCACAGCAGTTAATGATACAAACGTGAGTGACTTATCCCTCGGCAGAGGCTGTGTGAAATCTGTGAACTGTGTAATGCATTTTAGCAAATATTTGAGGCATAAAAATAAAAACAAAATCAGTTTTATATAAAAGAAAATTCCTCAATAATTCTGTCAGCCTCAAGTATGAATGATTATGGGGAAAAGATCTGTGTCAGTGTAAAATATCTAGTCTTATCACTATATTTTAAAATATAATATTCTCTGTGAAGTTTACAATAATTTATTTCTTGGTTAAAAGCAATGAGTTCACTTTATTATGGGTGGAAAGTGAATTGTTTTTCATATGGAAAATGCAGACTAATATTCTGCATTATATGAATGGACAATTTCATAAGAAATTGAAAACACCAGGATATATACATTTATAAAATTACTGATACATGTGTATATGCATATATTACCTTAATTTAATTTATTAGGAATGGCTTGTATTTTACAACTTTTAAAATAATATCTGAAGGATTCTTGTGCTTCCAGAGTTCACATTTTATAGTTCCTTGAACAATTCCATGTGAAAATAATTCCAAAGTAGTGTTGGCAAAGAATTTTTGCTACCTTACTGATAGCACTTGCTGAACTCAGCTTATTTTCTGAGTTCCTGATATGTCTTTGTATTTATTGGAATATGTGAGACCTTTCCTCCCCAAACCACACAAGAAATGCCTTGGAATTGGATTGCCATCAACAGACTGATCTTTTCCCCAGGAACTAAGCTGTTGAGAAGATTAAGAAGAGATGAAGTTCTCACAGTTATGCTACTAGTTTGACTCATTCCTAGACTGAAAACAATAAAAAATTAGGTCACAATCTAGGTTAACTTGGCATTAGCTGCACAATTCCCATTGCTGTCATTAGCTGGATCTCTTGGGGATGACATTTTCTGGAATTCAAAGACTGATGAAACGAAAAAAGATAAAACTCTTGGGACAAAGTCCAAATTGGGGAAAAAAAGAAAGTAGTGATAATAACTCAGATGAGTCACTACCCAGACTACACTTATTCTGGAAGATTTCCTTCCCAAGAGAATCTGAAAAGTGAAATATTAGAGGGAAACATAAGCACATTGTCATCACTATCTGGCAGTCTGCTAAACTGCTACTCACAGTAAATTTAGTATGCTCAGTCTCTTAGTGATGGGACACAGCAAGACAGAATAGACAACAGTCCTCATGGAGAACTATGAGCAATAGATGCATTTTGTTCAACCATATCCTTGCCACAATTTTCCATATTCAACAGACCCGGAATCTTTGAGTGCACACCTCATCTAACATTGAACATGTTAAGATCCAAATTGTAGAGTTGGAAGGAAAAAGAAAAATATTTTTATTAATGAAAAAAGAGAAAGAAGAGTAGCGGAGATCGAAGTTTCTCAGAAATAAGTAAACAAACAAAAAAATTAAAAAGGAAAAGAAATAAGACAAAGAAGATAATGCCAATTTCCCTCATTTTCCTAAGCTGGAAATACTAAACATAGAGATAGGATCCTTTTCCATGATTGTTGTTGCTTAGTTGGTAAGTCGTGTCCTACTTCTTTTGAGAACCCATGGACTGCTCCTCTGTTCATGGGATTTCCCAGGCAAGAATACTAGAGTGGGTTGCCATTCCCTTCTCCATTTTCTGTGATTGTTTTGAATTGTTGTTCAGTCACACAGTCATGTCCGACTCTTTGCACCCCCAGGAACTGCATGATTACTTTATCACAAATACCCATATTAACAGATGCGTTAAAAACACAAAACACACACAGATATACATGTGTATGTCTTTAAAGTAAAACTACTTAAGTGGAATTAATTTAGAAATATGATTCTATTGAAAAAAAATGACGATTAACAAAAACTAATTAAAAGCTAGTATGGATATAGTCCAAATGTACTCTGTAAATTTTGTTTCTTTGTTCAGGCACTGACAATATAGAATATTGACATTACACAATGTAAACACATTCACAACACTTACATCATTATGTCACATGCTGTTAATTACCTAGCATGCTGTGAAATCTCCTAACCTGCTACAAAATACACACTCATACAAAACTGGAAATGTTTCAACTATAGCCTTGCTTTCTAAAAATGACCTGAAATTGATGTTTTCAAGACATGGCTAAACATACATGTCACTAGTCACAGAGGAACACCATAATAGCGTGTATGCTCACTAACATTCATTTTGTAGCTTTTGCTTGGTTATATGGTGCATCTGTAAATTAGTTGCAAACTGAAACCACTCCTGTAATGGATTGAGAGAGTTCTCTACCCTAATTAATCAAAAATGTGTTAACATTTCAGAGACAAAGAAACAATGAAAAGGTCATCGCTAGTGAGATTTGTGTCCTAGATTTTGCTAGTAATAGCTTGCATGTCACTCCCACCCCTTCAATGAGATTATAAATACTGGGTGGAAATGTGAGAGTAAACCCAAATACATTTTATTAGCTATGAAGAAGCATTTCTTGATTATTCAAGTCAGTTCTCTAATTGTAGTTTTGATGCTCTATTTCTTGAAATGTGAGAATTCAAGGAAACAGTTTGGAGGTTGTGTTAGCCAGAGCCTGATATTCCAAGCAGGCTTAATGGGACCGGGATACTACACTCATTCCTGTTGTGTTTCTAACTTTCCTGAGCTGCCACAGAAATTGCATAATGGTGATTTCAGATGAGATCCTGCTTAATGAACAAGTTATCACCCAAGTCCTCAATCTCTTCCTTACTGCCACTTCCTCTGTCTCTTTACTTTATGAAAAGCATGGATGCTTACTCTATGACAGTTCAAATAGTATGTCTTCTTTGAAGTCCTCCCTACTTAGGCAGAGTAATCCTTCTCTCTTTAATTTTCCTGAAACATTTTGTACATAATTATTACAGTAATTATCACACTGTATTGTAATGTTAGGTCTTTTTCTGTAACTAATGAATGGATACCCAATAAAATGGATAGTCTTATTCATTTCTTGTTTTCTTTTAAATCTGTGGAATCTTGCATAAGGAAGCACTGAATAAATGTTGTTTGTCTTTTATTTTGAATATCACAGTCATTACTTTTCCCAATCACTACTTGCTTAATTCATTTGTGATAAAAATTTGGCAACATAAATTGACTGGTTTTAATAGTGTTTTGTGTGTAGTAGACCAGTACATACGAAGCATTCAAAGTTTGAGACACAACTTCAGTATTTTCAAAAGGACATGTTATTTCAGGTAAAGTGTAAATGCTAGGTGAATCAGTCTCCTATTTACATTTTCCTGAATTTTTCTTCCATAATTATGTATAGTTGAGAAGGGAGAGTGACAATGGAAAGGACCAGGAGATCATGTAACTATATTTTGGCAGAAACATGAGGGATTCCTTTTAGTAGGGAAAGATTTGTGCTTCTTTGTTGCCAGGAAAAGACCCAGGCTGAATGGGATACTCTGAATGTGATACTCCATCATTTGAATAGAAGACATTCATCCTATGACAATGCATACAGAGAACAAACAAACAAACAATTTTTTTAACTTATATTTGAAACTGCTGCTGATCAGTCACTCAGTTGGGTCCAACTCTTTGCCACTCTTTGGACTGTAGCCCATATTTGAAACTTAAACTCAATTGAAAGGGAAACTTTGTGATATGTACTTGAAAGATAATTTATGTAGCATCTCCAGGTCTTCAAAGTATTTTAAATAAATTAAAGATATATTTATTTGTCAAAAATTAATGTTCTTAATTAACTGGTCCTTAATAAAAGAGAAACCAGAGATCAATTTGCCAACATCCGCAGGATCATCGAAAAACAAGAGAGTTCCAGAAAAACATCTATTTCTGCTTTATTGACTATGCCAAAACCTTTGACTGTGTGGATCCCAATAAACTGTGGAAAATTATGAAAGAGATGGGAATACCAGACCACCTGACCTGACTCTTGAGAAACCTGTATGCAGGTCAGGAAGCAACAGTTAGAACTGGACATGGGACAACAGACTTGTTCCAAATAGGAAAAGGAGTACGTCAGGCTGTGTATTGTCACCCTGCTTATTTAACTTATATGCAGAATACATTATGAGAAATGCTGGACTGGAAGAAGCACAAGCTGGAATCAAGATTGCCGGGAGAAATATCAATCACCTCAGATATGCAGATGACACCACCCTTATGGCAGAAAGTGAAGAGGAACTAAAAAGCCTCTGATGAAAGTGAAAGAGGAGAATGAAAAAGTTGGCTTAAAGCTCAACATTCATAAAACTAAGATCACGGCACCTGGTCCCATCACTTCATGGGAAATAG
>NW_011494868.1:1224549-1225059 GCF_000754665.1 Bison bison bison | reverse complement strand
AAATAGATGGGGAAACAGTGGAAACAGTGTCAGACTTTATTTTTTGGGGCTCCAGAATCACTGCAGATGGTGATTGCAGCCATGAAATTAAAAGACGCTTACTCCTTGGAAGGAAAGTTATGACCAGCCTAGACAGCATATTCAAAAGCAGAGACATTACTTTGCCAACAAAGGTCCGTCTAGTCAAGGCTATGGTTTTTCCAGTGGTCATGTATGGATGTGAGATTTGGACTGTGAAGAAAGCTGAGCACTGAAGAATTGATGCTTTTGAACTGTGGTGTTGGAGAAGACTCTTGAGAGTCCATTGGACTGCATGGAGATCCAACCAGTCCCTTCTAAAGGAGATCAGTCCTGGGTGTTCATTGGAAGGGCTGATGCTGAAGCTGAAACTCCAATACTTTGGTCACCTCATGCGAGGAGTTGACTCGTTGGAAAAGACTCTGATGCTGGGAGGGATTGGGGGCAAGAGGAGAAGGGGATGACAGAGGATGAGATGGCTGGATGGCATCA
>NW_011494868.1:1211402-1224449 GCF_000754665.1 Bison bison bison | reverse complement strand
ATCACTGACTCGATAGACATGAGTTTGAGTAAACTCCTGGAGTTGGTGATGGACAGGGAGGCCTGGCGTGCTGCAATTCATGGGGTCACAAAGAGTCGGACACGACTGAGCGACTGAACTGAACTGAACTGAATGAAAGAAAATGGGGGAATTTATTGACCAGAAGGATGAGCTTTTGAAAATTGTATATACAAAGAAATATATGGTTTCTATAAAATGATCTACATTTTGCTTAAATCATTTCTCTTAGACATGATTGCAAAACAATGAGACAGATATTTTTGTGTCCTTGTAACTTGGACCTGGAAACATAAGCAATATAAATTTGTAGAGATACAAGATATTTAGAATTATTATAACTCTTTAGCTCTTTTAATAAATTTTAATGCAAATTAAATTTTCTAAATTTTGCATTAAAACTTATTAAAATCTTAGGTCAGTAGTGAATCGATTATAATTTTTTGTAACTTTTGGAGAATGTATCTATTATTATTATTATTAATTTTGGTTGTGCCAAGGAGTGTGTAGGATATTAGTTCCTCTACCAGGGAGCAAACCCATGCAGACTGCAGTGGAAGCAAAGAATTTTAACTACTGAACTGCCAGGAAGTCCCTGCTCTTTAAATTCTAACCTGAATGTATAAATTGGAATGTTTTGTTTGCGTGTGTATGCACAAAGTCACTTCATTCTGGTGTCCAACTCTTTGCAATCTCATAGACTGTATAGCCTGTCAGGCTTCTCAGTCCATGGATTTCTCCAGGCAAGAATACTGGAGTGGGTTGCCATTCCCTTCTCCAGGGATGCTTTGTTTAGGAGCTGATAATAGTAATTTCAATGTATTAAGTGAGGTTCATGTTCTGTCTAGAATTTAATTAAATGTATTGATAGAGAAGCCAAGCAATGATAATGGTGATGGGTAGAAAATTAACTCTGAGATAATCAGTATTTAGAGAATTTCATTTTATAGAACAAAAAGATGGAGGAAATAATAAGGAACATTAAAAGGGTTTTACTTTATACTGTTTCTTCATGAACAATTGAGAGAATGACAGAACAACAAATTTTAAACTAAAATAAATTGTGTTTAGACAGGATTAATGTAGTAAAGGTTCCTGGGCTACAAATACATATGAAATACCCTTTTGCACTCTCTGAGAATAACAGTTTTTCTGGGGTCACTCTTGACTGCATGGATAGATGGAATATATTTGTTGGAATCAAAACTGCCTAAGGTAATTAAATTTAAAATCACGATGCACTGGATGTCAGGCAGGGCCGAGTCAGATGAACTTGGTTGCCGTATGACCCCTACTACTCACTTTCTGAATAAACTCTTAAAAGACAAATATGAATCCATGTCACTAGTTTTAAATGTAAAATGAGAACAGTAATTCTTAAGAGGGGCTTCTTTAAAGATGATAAATTAAATGAACTTAAATAAAATATGTAAAATGACAGAATTTAGATTCTCAAAATCCACTCATTCTCTTCCTATCCTCCTCAGGATTCTCCTGAGACATAAAAATATAACAGCTTAAATTAGCTTAGAAACTTTTGTTTCTCCCTATTAAAAAACTACAAGACCAAACTCCCATTAGGAAAAACTAGAAAAGCTAGCTATTTTTCCATGAAAACCTTTTGAAAGTACCTCAAGACTATTGAGGCAACCAGGGCTTTAGAGACCTAAACTGTAGAGACAAGGAAATCATGAGGACTGGAATCCCTTTTCTTTAACATTTCTCATTGGGGCAGTTTTGATTCTTGGTGTAGGTCCAGCATTTGAGAATTTAGAAAGAGGGTAAGAATCCAGGAGAATTCTCCTCTATATTGTGGTCTTGGCTTACACAAAATTGGAAGTTTTGGAATGCTCAGGGGCACATTATATGAGTGGCCATGATTTTGGGGAGAAGAGAACTAAATAAGGTGTGTGATGCATTGAATTCTTTTTCTTCTGAGGAACTTTGGGAATTCTTAAGCTTCACAAAGCAAGAAGCTAAATGTCAACCAGAAAGCCCCTGAAAGCTCAGTCAATCGAGTTTTCTAATGTCTCATGGTGGAAAGGGAAAGTGTTGGTCTCTCAGTCATGTCCAACTCTTTGTGACCCCTTGGACTCTAGCCCACCAGGCTCCTCTGTCCATAGAATTCTCTAGGCAAAAATGGTGGAGTGGGTTGCCATGATCTTCTCCAGGGGATCTTCCTGCCCCTGGTGGAGACTAGACCAATTTAGAATTCAGGACCTCCCAAGAAGTAAAGCAGTTTTAGTATATCTCCTAATCCCTCAGCTGAGATGTCTGTGGGCACTGCCTCAGTAGTGACACATAAGTAAAACATGTATTACAAGGAATGCGCCCAGACTCAGATACATTTACAACTTGTTTGAATTAAGGGATTTTTTTTTCTATTCCCAGTTTGGGGGGAAAAAAATTCCCAAAGAAGATGGAATTAGCATTATTCAGAGATTCTTTATCTTGTTTTTCTTTATGTATAGAATATGGCACTCCATCAAGAGTAACCAAGCATATTAAGAAAGAGAAACAGAGATAGAGACAGAGAGATAGAGAGGGCAAGAGGAGAAAAAAATAAATAAAATGTAATCTATTTTTTACAGATTTGCAATTACAAAGCACGTATTTTTGAAACTTAATGTAATTAGTGCAATCAAAACACAGATGGCAAGATGAAGAATTCCAAACAAATCAGTTTGAAAAAAGCTTTCATGAAATCCTTTTATTTATTCCAACAAACACATTTATTTAAAATATACAGATGTTAAGAAATTATAAAGGAATTGTAAAGAAAAATTTTAGAATTGTGAAATTTTGCCATTGTTTTTTAGTTCCTAAGCCATTTCTGACCCTTTGCACCCCATGGAGTGCAGCATGCCAGGCTAGTCTGCCCTCCGTATCTCCCAGAGTTTGCTCAAATTAATGTCATTGAGCCGTTGATGGTATCTAACCATCTCATCCTCTGGCACTCCTTTTTCCTTCAATCTTTCCAACCATCAGGGTCTTTTCTAATGAGTCAGATCCTTGCATCAAGTGGTTAAAGTATAGGAGCTTCAGCTTCAGCATCAGTCCTTCCAATGAATATTCAGGATTGATTTCCTTTGGAATTGACTGTGATCTCCTTGCAGTCCAAGGTACTCTCAAGAGTCTTATCCATCACTACAATCTGAAAGCATCAGTTCTTCTTATTTACCAACAAAATTAAGAACTAAGTAGATAGATTTAATAACAAACTAATCCATTAAGTATATGAATGAACACAGCAGAAGAGTGGAGTAGTGCTTTGTAGTGTAGGAAAATAGACTATAATCTGCCTGAGTCAAAAATAATAACTTAATTAAAAAAAAAAACACACATACACATACAAACATGCAAACACAAGAGGCATATGAGACATAGTGAAAATGTGTGAGATGTAATATTTAGAGTACCAAAAGGGCTGAATAGAAAAAAATTAAACAAAACCAATATTTGGATGATAATAAGTCTTTACTCTTTAATTTAAACTAAATATTTAAGGTTTATTATATACCACAAGCAAGACAAATACAAGGTAACCCTCATTTAAGTATTATTATATTCAAGCGCCTCACAAACCAAAAACAGGACATCTTAAAAGTGACCTTGGATAAAAAGATACGTTATTTTTAAAAACACAACAAAATTCATAGCTCAACACTAAACAGAAACAATGACAGCTAGAAGTCACTGGAAAATAAAGATTTAAAATGTATTATTTTAAATAGTGGAAGCTAGTTTTAGCTATTGGTTACTATATTCAAATTCTGTCTTGAATTCAAACTTGCATTAAAGTATTTAAGAAAACCCTCAAAAATCCTTTTTATATGCCAGCAGATTACAAATCTCTATAAGTTTGAAGATCAACATATTCCCTAGCATTCTTAGGAAAATGAAATTGCAGTTAGAAAGTAAGAAAATTCCAGAAAAAAAAAAACATCCACTTCTGCTTCATTGATTATACTAAAGCCTTTGACTGTGTGGATCACAACAAACTGTAGAAAATTATTAAAGAGATGTGAATACCAGCACC
The DNA here is from genome assembly GCF_000754665.1 of Bison bison bison. Lineage (NCBI taxonomy): Eukaryota > Metazoa > Chordata > Mammalia > Artiodactyla > Bovidae > Bison > Bison bison. The sequence continues at coordinate 1,220,392 of NW_011494868.1, read as the reverse complement.
TTACATGCCTCTTGAGAAATCTCTATGCAAGTCAAGAAGCGACAGAACCAGGCATGGAACAATGGACTGGTTCAAAATTAGGAAAGGAATACGTCAAGGCTGTGTATTGTCACCTTGCTTATTTAACCTATATTCAGAGTGCATCTTGCAAAATGCTGGGCTGGATGAAGCACAAGCTGGAATCAGGATTGCAGGGAGAAATATCAGTAACCTCAGATATACAGATGACATCACCCTTATGGCAGAAGGTGAAGAGGAACTAAATAACCTCTTGATAAAGGTGAAAGAGAAAAGTGAAAAATCTGGTTTAAAACTCAGTATTCAAAAAACAAAGATCACATGCCACGTCCCGCACAGAGGGTGAGAAAGATCTGAAACGGGGGCAAGTGCATAATGAAAAGACAGACATATATAATTTGGCAAGCAGGGAGTCAGGGGGCCCTCTTGCTCTTCATGGCAGGAAGACAAAATGGCTCCTTTCAGCTCTCACTTTTATTGGCAGTAGTCACATCAGATCATTAGGGAAGAGCGATACTGGGGAGTTTGATTAGCACAGGCCCTGCTGTTGATTAGGAATATCTTGTTTTGTTTCCATGGAGACGGATGCAGGAGTAAGCAGTAAAGTGGAGCAGGGAGAGTGTCCCGCTCCAAGAATGTCCGCTCAGCATGCTTACTAGGACAATCATGAGGGTGCAGTTTGCCACACCCTAGAGTCATGGGGCAGGTTCTGGTCTCTGCTCCACCAGGCTGCAGCAATCATGGAACCCGGTCCCATCACTTCATGGCAAATGGATGGGGAAACAGTGGAAACTGTGAGAGGCTTTATGTTCTTATGTTCCAAATTCACTGCAGATGGTGACTGCAGCCATGAAATCTAAAGACGCTTGCTCCTTGGAAGAAAACCTATGACAAACCTAGAGATTTGGGAGAATGGCATTGAAACATGTAAAATATCATGTATGAAATGAGATGCCAGTCCAGGTTCGATGCACGATACTGGATGCTTGGGGCTAGTGCCCTGGGATGACCCAGAGGGATGGTATGGGGAGGGAGGAGGGAGGAGGGTTCAGGATGGGGAATACATGTATACCTGTGGTGGATTCATTTTGATATTTGGCAAAACTAATACAATTATGTAAAGTTTAAAAATAAAATAAAATAAAAAAAAAAACCTAGACAGCATATTAAAAAGCAGAGACATTACTTTGCCACCAAAGGTCTGCCTAGTCAAGCTATGGTTTTTCTAGTAGTCATGTATGGATGTAAGAGTTGGACTATAAAGAAAGCTGATCACCAAAGAATTGATGTTTTGAACTGTGGTGTTGGAGAAGACCAAGAGTCCCTTGGACTGCAAGGAGATCAAACCAGTCAACTCTAAAGGAAATCAGTCCTGGATATTCACTGGAAGGACTGATGCTGAATCTCCAATACTTTGACCACCTGATGCAAAGAACTAACTCATTAGAAAAGACCCTGATGGTGGGAAAGATTGAAGGCAGGAGGAGAAGGGGATCTCAGAGGACGAATTGGTTGGATGGCATCACTGGCTCAATGGACATAAGTTTGAGCAAACTCTCAGAGTTGGTGATTGACAGGGAATCCTGGTGTGCTGCAGTTCATGGGGTTGTAAAACGCTGGACACGACTGAGTGACTAAACAGACTGAGTTTCCATTAGAGCTTTCCCAGTTGGCTCAGTGGTAAAGAACCCACCTGCTAATGCAGGAGACATGGATTTGAACCCTGGATCGAGACCATCCCCTAGAGGAAGAAATAGCAGCTCACTCAAGTAGTCTTGCCAAGGAAATCTTATGGACTGAGGAGCCTGACTGGCTACAGTCCCTGTGGTTGCAAAAGAGTGGATCATGACTTAGCAACTGAACAACAAAAACAGAGCTGTCATTAAATGGTGTAGTTTTTCTCTTGGTCAGCTGTCATGGCTTATTCCCATAACTTGTTGGTCTTTCAAAACTTCTGAGTTCAAAAAAAATATGTAGAAAGTAAGTCCTCTTAATGCTCCATTGTTTTTTCTTCTTTATATATTTTATTTTAACCTTTTTTTCTCAAACCTAGAAAAGAAAGGCAATCTATTAATTACTGTGTAAAAGTATGTTTTACTTTGCTTCCCTGGTGGCTCAGAGGTTAAAGCATCTGCCTCTAATGCGGGAGACCTGGGTTCGATCCCTGGGTCAGGAAGATCCTCTGGAGAAGGAAATGGCACCCCACTCCAGTATTCTTGCCTGGAGAATCCCATGGACGGAGGAGCCTGGTGGGCTACAGTCCCTGGGGTCGCAAAGAGTCAGACACGACTGAGCGACTTAACTTTCAACATTCAACAGTATGTTTAAAAATTACAGAAAAATTTTGAAAGTCATGGTGGATGGTATTTATTAAGATTTGAATATAATTTTAAATATGGAATGAAGCCAATATTCCCCTATTCATTTGTAATTATTTTCTTAGAATTAGCTTAATTTGACACTTGGCATTAATGTTTCAGGCAGTGAAATATAAATATAGGAGAGTAAGTAGAAGCACACTATAAGAGTTAGTATAAAGTAACATATTCCCAAAACACATCACTGTCAAAAATGACAATACTGGAGTGAGACATAATGCATGAAATATACATTTCATTTTTGTGGAATTTCTCCCAGTTGCATCTTGGTAAGATGTTTATTTCATCTTTGCTTCCCAAATAATTCCTTTGCTCCAAGGAATGTGAAATCTTCAATGTCTTTGGTCCTTTAAAGGCTACTGCCACTTATATTCTCTACCTTGCCTCCTTCAAGTAGTCATTAATTTAGCTTACACATTGATAGGCAACATACACATGAATTTAGGGAGTAACTCTGAGAATGTGACCATAAAGTGATCAGCCTATGTGATTTTTCCCCTGATGATAGTTTTTTCTATAAACTGATGCATCTTTGAAATCATTTCTTTAGATTCTATTGACTCTTATCTAATGTTTGAAAAACTAAACATTCCACAGTCTTTTCTAGACTTAGGGAAGGCAGCATTATCAAAGAAAGCTTTTTCTTAGAATTGCTGAATAATTTCTGAAGCCCCACACATTCCATAGATAATCTGACATATGAAATGATAGAATATATTAAGTGCTTAAGTGTTTAATACTTTGTTCAATTGCTAAGTCATGTCCAACTCTTTGCTGCATTTGAAAATTGAACTTATATTGAACCTTGTTTAAAGAAAGAACTAAGAACATTTAATTTGGTAAATATATAACTAATCAATATCTTTCATTTGAAAAGCAAACCAAGTCAGATGTTAATTAAAAAAAAAAAAAAAGGCTCACAAAAGACAATATACTAGTTAGGGTTTTCTAAAAAAACAGTACCAGAAGAATAAAATTATAGATACAAATATGTATGTGAGAGTTTGTGTTCAGTCATGTTGACTCTTTGCTACCCCATGGACTGTAGCCTGTGAGGTCCCTCTGTCCATGGGATTTCCCAGGCAAGAATACTAGAGTTGGTTGCCATTTCCTTCTCCAGGGGATTGTCCAAACCCAGGGATTGAACTCACATCTCCTATGTCTCCTGCATTGGCAGGTTGATTCTTGACCACTGAGTCACCTGGGAATCTCAGATACAAATATAGATATTTCAAAAGAGATTTATTGTGAAGGATTGGCTCATGTGAATATGATGGAGGCTGAAAAGTTCCATGATCTGTTGCTTGCATCTGGGGGCCCTGGAAAGCCAGTGGTGTAGTTCCAGTGTAAACCGAAAGGCCTGAGAAGCGGGGGAGTCAGTGGTATAGATTCATTTTGATATTTGGCAAAACTAATACAATTATGTAAAGTTTGAAAATAAAATAAAATTAAAAAAAAAAAATCCTAGTCTGAAACTGAAGACTGACAGCCAAGAGCACTGATGCCCCAGGGCAGGGCAGATAGGAGACACAGATCCGGCAAAGTGCAAGTCGTTCTTTCCTCTATCTTTTTGTTCTATTAAGACCCTTGAGGGATTGGATGGTGCCATTAGCATTGGTGTGGTGATCCTCACTCAGTCCACCATTTAAAACACCAGAGGTGTTATAGAAACACCTTCACAGACACACTCAGAAATAATATTTTACCGTCTATCTGGGCATCTGGTAGCCCAGTCAAATTGAAACAAACTTAATCACTACTGCCAGGAAGTTTGAAATTTGCTTACCAAATACCTTTTGTAGAAATAAGCAAAAACTGAAACAAAACAAGCAAAAAACTACTTTCAATACACAAGATACAGCTTTGGAGGCAAGAAAAAAATAACATCTGTGAAATGGTGAATAAAAAGACTACTGAAGTTTTAGTTGGGAGAGGTAGTTATAGAAAATAGCACATCCAATTATCTTTCCGGTTATTGAAAAAAATAATTACTTAATATTGACCTTGTTGCTATAATGAAGATATCTGAGTAAAAGGCGACAGCATGTGTGTATTTTCCTGAAGCAGGAAAGCAGAGTCTTACCTCTGTTCAAACCGAAGACAAGCAAATGTATCTACAGGGATGAGTTCTTGGCATTGTGTGAGATAAAAATAAATTAAGACATAAAACAATGGTGAATAGTTAAGGAATTATTAAATAGAAGGTACTGAGTGTAAGAGAATAGATTCGTATTTGAAAGAAAACAAAAGTTAATCCTTGCTTTGCTAATTTGTCATTAAAGATTTTATCATCCCACTGTGCCTTAAAATAATCTTCAGTTTTACCTGGTCTAATAAGTCATCCATTCCTTCTGAAATAACAGGTATGTCCATTGCTATAATGACCAATACTTTTTTGAAATTATTTCTCCCAGTTGAATAATGATATTATGTAAGATTTACAAAAGTATGAGTAGTTACAGTTGTATGGACTATAGTGATCAAGTCTTACTAAATTAAATCTAAAAGAATTGTCATTGTGTATTCCAAGAAATAATTGCTTAATGAAACTTTGTAGGTTTTTGTTATTTTTTATTATTTTATTCTTGTTAAATATTGGCAGATATATTACATTCAAATGACCTTAATTTTTTGAGCCTTTATCTACCTCTTAGGGGAGAGTGCTTATTAAATACATCATATACTTGAGTTTATAAACTTATATTTACATGTTAGATATTTTACTAATACTTCTGTGGTGAATAAAATTCTACAGATCAAATGTAAAAATTCACAGCTGCTCGTCTATAGACCCCAGCTTTCTCATATTTCTCTTGTCATTGCCAAGTCTAATTGTTGGCACATTAGCTTTCAATATAAAACTAGCCAGTTACAGCAAGGTAAGATTTAAGAGTAATGGTTGGATTCATAAGCCCTTCAAGAGTCAGGAACTCTATGATATTCACTCCCCAAATTATATAGATGAGGATCCTGGGAGTGAGTGAAGGACACTCAGCAAGTTAATAGAAAATCTTGACAGCAATGACATTTTATATGTTCACAGTGTTTTACAATTCTCAAAGCGTTTTCTGCAAATTATCTCTTTATATCCTCATGATAACTTTAGGGGATAAGAAGTACAAACATTATTTCTTTACCTTCTCTCTTTTTGTAGAAGAGTTATTTAGGGGATAGAGAATCTATGAAAGTGGAAGTGTTAGTCGCTCAGTCGTATCAGACTCTTTGCCACATCATGGACTGCAGGGCACCAGGCTCCTCCATCCATGGGATTGCCTGGAGTATCCCATGGATGGAGGAACCTGGTGGGGTGCAGTCCATGGGGTCGCTAAGAGTCCTACATGATTGAGCGACTTCACTTTCACTTTCATGCATTGGAGAAGGAAATGGCAACCCACTCCAGTGTTCTTGCCTGGAGAATTCCAGGGACGGGGGAGCCTAGTGGGGTGCTGTCTATGGGGTCGCACAGAGTCGGACATGACTGAAGCACCTTAGCAGCAGCAGCAGCAGCAACCCTTCCCTTCTCCAGGAGATCTTCCCGCCCCAGACATTAAACACAGGCCTCTTTCATCACAGGTGGATTCTTACCATCTGAGCCACCAGGGAAACCCATGAGAGTTAGTTAAAGTCACAAAGTTAGCAAGAGGAATAACCAGTAGACAACTGTAATTTCCTTGGGAATAGCCAGTATTTCCTTCAAACGTTTTCTGAGTACTTCTATGGGCCAAACATGGTGGCCCGTATCCACATTTTAAGGATACTGCAGTGGCCCAAATAGACTAACTGTCTTCTGCTGCAGGAGAAGGGGGTGACAGAGGATGAGCTGGTTGGATGGCACCACTGACTCAATGGATGTGAGTTTGACCAAGCTCAGGAAGTTGATAATGGACAGGGGAAGCCTGGCGTGCTGCATTCCATGGGATCGCAAAGAGTTGGACACATCTGAGTGACTGAACTGAACTGTCTGCTCTTTTATAGTTTTATATTTTATTGAGAAAGGTATACAATAAATACATGCAGGAAGGAATATTCATTAAATATCTTTATGATAATAAATGTTATATAAAATATAGTAATGGGATGGGTGGTGACAAGAGCAAATCTATAGAACAATTAGGAACCAACTGTCTGATAAAACGATAATTATATAAAGAACTAAATGATGAGAATGAACAACTGATAGGAAAATTGGTGGGCAGAGCTTTCTAGGTGGAGTGAATAGCATTTGTCTGGGGGGAAGGAATGCTTGACATATTTTGGACAATGTGGGCTCAGACTACTGAGGCAGTGAGAGAGTCAGCTGACAGATGATTCAGGTGAGGTGCTTGGATTTAATTATTTTATGTGTTTGGAAATCACTGAAGGATTTTAACAGGTAGGGGTGCATTTTAAAGAGATTGTTTTGAATACTGTGTCATTTTTCTCTAAAATATCATTCTTGTATTATTTACTCAAAAACTAAAATATATTTTACCAAGGAATAATATGGTCATTAGAATAAATTTTGCACTAAAAATGTGCGTTATACAATATTGTGTGTTCCACTTTCTTCATTAGGAACATGGACAAAAAAAAATCTCAGTATAACAGCATGAATTTAAACTACATGTAGCAGTCATCAGCATTTTTTCAATGAAGTACCATTATTGGTTTTGAAAAGTCTGTTAAAATTAGGTTTTATGATTAAATACAAGCTTTACCAAAAATATGTATGTAATTATTAGCTATCCTGAATGTTTAAGTAATTATTTTCACATCTATAGATGGAAAATGGATAAACTACATAAGTTAATCTTATGTATAAAGATTAATAATACATAAGATAATATAAAGATAATAATACATAAATTAATCTTTTATATTTTGGTGTTTTTATTTTAAATTTTAGATGATATGAGAAGCCTATTATGGAAAACACAAAATTATACCAGATCACAATAGCATACCATGTGTATCTCTGAAAAGTACAAAGATGTAAGGCATTTATATTGCAAATTCTTCAAGAGAAAATACTGTATATGTTCATTTAGATTGTCAATAGATTTGACTATGAGCTTATATACATCTGGATGTTTTTTAAAAGATTTCAATAAAGAGCTAGTGAGAGATAGAATCAGTGGGAATTGGCATTTGTAAAAGGTTTTAGAAGATAATGGTAAAAATTCTAAACATAAAATTAGTATTTTCACCACTTTCAGATGTCTATGAGTATTCTGAATTGTACTAAGGATGCTCCATAAAGCTATTGTTTCACACCCTAAATTTTTCCTCTTTTATGAAAATGTAGAAATAACTTTCTTAAGAAAGAAAGGATTATTCTACAAAATCAATAGGAGCAAAGGCAAATACCTTAGAAGAAACATAGTGTTCTCATTGGGCTAAAAGTTTTATAGACAAATGCAGATTTATATTGGAAGGTAAAGAGAAACAATTTTTATGAGTGCAAGTATGTATGAGCCAGATGAGCTAAAGTCCTTAGTGAAAATCATTATTCAAAGAAAAAATTCTGTGCTGTATACAAAACAACTTCATTGCATATAATATATTTTATGTAGAGTGCATTGCAAAAATGTTTCACACAGTTAAATTATATAAGTCCTTGGATAGTACATGTGCATTATGTGATGTTAAATTATAAAAGTATAAGACTATATTTCATTGTGACGGAATTAAGCATTCTGCCACAGAGCCAAGAGGTGAAGAAGAAGCAAAATAAAAATTATAGACAAAAGTAGGAAATACACTCCAGTATTCTTGCCTAGAAAATTCCATGGACAGAAGAGTCTGGCAAGCTACAGTCCATGGGGTCACAAAGTGTTGGACACACTTGAGAGACTCAGCATACACACAGGAAATATAAAGTGGTTATTTTATATAGTATCTATAGTTAGAGAATGGAGAAGGAAATGGCAATCCACTCCAGTACTCTTGCCTGGAAAATTCCATGGACGGAAGAGCCTGGTAGGCTACAGTCCATGGGGCTGCCAAGAGTCGGACACTACTGAGTGACTTCAATGTCATATTCAATGTCATATAGTTAGAGAAAGAATGCTATTGTAAAGTTAGAGTACTGTTTAAAGATGGAAAACTGTAGATGGAGAACTGAAAAATATAAAAAGAAAGCAGATAATAATAAGATGCTTTGATAGTCAGCTATATTTGACAATTCTTAGAAGTTGACATAAACTTCAGCACTGCCGTTCAGCTTCAAAATCATTGCAATGACAAAGAGAAAATCTCAGCAAATAGATCCAAAGTTGTGGTTTAGAAAGTCATGTTAGGGTGCTGAAATAAAACTGAGGCTCTACAGGGCTCTGAAGAAGATGGCTGAGAGTTCCATGTTTGTGGATAATGAAAGTGTGGGTAATAGAAAATTAATGAATCTGCAAAAAGATGATGAATTTGCTTGATACACAAAGCTTGAAAGCCAAGGATCTGGGTGGAATTCTCAGGCATGTGAACTGAATCCAGGGGGGGAAAAAAAAATGCTGCTATTTTCGGTTTTACTTTTCAGTCCATGGGCTTCCATGGCAGGTCAGATGGTAAGGAATCTGCCTGCAAAATGGGAGACCTGGGTTTGATTCCTAGGTCAGGAAG
>NW_011494868.1:1189434-1211302 GCF_000754665.1 Bison bison bison | reverse complement strand
CTGGAGATGGGAATGGCAATGCACTCCAGTGTTCTTGCCTGGAGAATCACAGGGACAGAGGAGTCTGGTGGGCTAGAGCCCATGGAGTCACAAAGAGTCACGTGATTCAGTGACTAACACAACCCTTTCAGTCCACTGGGAACATAGAAAAAGGGAGAACAAATATACAGCTTGACCAAAAAAAAAAAAAATTGATCCACATATCCCATTAGTTATGTAACTAGACCTAAGGTACTCTCAATATCAATTTTTTTAGTAGGAAACATTGGTCAGAGGAGGTATTTACACTTAATAAGGGAGAAAGAGTAGTACATTTACTACTAGCCATGAAAAAAAAATTAAGGTAACAAATTCAGAAGACATTCTTTGGGTCAACGATATCTCATGACAAGAAAGAGAAAACAAAAACCAACGAAAAACCAACCAAACACTGACAAATGGGACATCAAGCAGAGCTATGAATATAGTTAACATTCTTTTAACCTAAAGACTGAAGAAAGCCAAAGGCATAATGAGAATCTGAAGGCAATTTTTAAAGTTTTAACTAAAGCTACACAATTACGTTTTTGTCAATTCTATATCTTATCCTGACTCTATGACCTCACCTTCTGTTGAAAAAATTATAATATGAGAAAAAGCCAGTAAGTCAACTAAACAGTGATTAGCCTTTAATCTGGCTAGCTCTACATTCAAGGAAAATTTAAGGGGATTTGTGTTTCAGAGCAAGAAGAAAAAAAGTCACAAAATGCTAATTTGAATTTATGGGTTACACACACAGAATTGTTTCCTATTGTGGCTCTATCTGTTCTCCCACTAACTGGTTGGAATCAGCAGTAGGCACTAAGCCATGTGATTTCTAGTCTACTCTAGCACCACTGCTCAGAAGTAAACCATGGGACAGCAGTGCCATGGACTGCTGTTGTTCTTGCTCAGTCACTGAGTCGTGTCTGACTCTTTGTGATGGTATAGACTGAGCATGCCAGGCTTCCCTGTCCTCATGTCCATTGAGCTGTTGATGCTATGTAAACATCTCATCCTCTGCAGCTCCCTTCTTTGCCTCCAGTCTTTCCCAGCATCAAGGTCTTTTTCCAGTGAGTCAGCTCTTCCCATCAAGTGGCCAAAGTATTGGAGCTTCAGCTTCAGCATCAGTCATTCCAATGAATATTCAGGGATGATTTCCTTTGGGTTTCACTGTTTGATCTCATTGCTGTCCAAGGAACTGTCAAGAGTCTTCTCTAGCTCCACAATTTGAAGGCATCAGTTCTTTGGTGCTCAGCTTTCTTTATGGTCCAATTCTCATATCCATACATGACTACTGGAAAAGCCATAGCTTTGACTATACGGACCTTTGTCAGTTAGGTGATGTCTTTGCTTTTTAATATGCTGTCTAGTTTTTTTTCATAACTTTTTTTCCAAAAAGAAGCATCTTTTAATTTCATGGCTGCCGTGGATTGCTCTCCTGAATTTACCATACTCCCGGAGGGTGGGATTATTTAGACTGAGGAAGATTTGAACAGAGATTTATGGTTGCTGTAAAGGATAAACCTCAAATTCTGCTGTACAGGATAAACCTCAAATTCCACCGTACAACCTATTTCTGAACTTGGAGATCAATTACCCAGTATAAGATAACTGAAAATTTTAGACAAAATGTGAAAGAATGACAATCAAATGAAACACACAAATAAATAAAAAATATCCCACTCAAACTAAGCTTGAAATTAAAATTCCAAATTTTATAAGTAGATATAATGTTAATAAAAACAGCTATAGGATCACTGACTAGAACATACATTTACTCTAAAATTAAAAAAAAAATTATTATGTAGAACCTAAAAGTAAAACCAATGCAATAAACTCATAATACAGAGAGGCTCATACTAAGTGATATCAACTGTAGCTAACACTCAGGGGAGAAGTGGTGAATTTCAAGAGAGTACTTGATATACCCCTTCCCTCTAAAATTCCAGAATGATAATGATATATTTTATGTAATAAAGAACCAACTTTGATATTACAATTACAATAAAATATTTGTATAGTAAATATAATTTACATAGCAAATTAAATGGAGCAATATTTGTATAGAAAAAATATATGAAGAATTTAAGAAGGACAGCAATTCATAGGTGAAACAGCCTAAGAAACAAGAGGGTTAAAATTAAACTTACAACCACACAGTTCATACTAAATTTGTATGTCATCACTGTTAAAGAGAAGTGATTGCAACTATCAGAAAGAAAAAAGAGATTATATGCAAAAGAATTAAGTAAGGTTAACCAGAGATGTCCCAGACAGATGGTAAAAGATAAATATCCCGGGAAAGATAAGAAAACATAACTCCACAATTCTATGCTGTTCAAACTGTCACTCAACACTGCAGGCAAAGTATTGAGACACAAAGGTAGGAGTGTTAACACCCCTATGACCAAAATAAAGAATTAATGAAGAATATACTTCAATGAGTATACTAAAAACAGGAGAGAAAAGAGACACAAGTAACATTGTAGAGCACAGAAAGTGCACCTTAGTTAACTTCACTAAGACCGACCACAAAGTAGTCATCATTACTTTGTGTTTAAATTATATAAAATAAAATAACTAACAATATCAATGAAAAAGAAGTCATAATAAGTGGTTATTGTTCAAGAAAAGTTTATGAAGTTCCCTTAGTTTTATTAAGTAAGATGTGCAGTTAACTATGTTTGGGAAAATGTAAGTCAAACCAGTAAAATTACTGAAACAAATTTTGCATCCTTCAGCCCAGAAGAGGAAAGACAAGGGATATCAGGAATTTTATCCATCCAATCCAAATTAAAAAGAAAAAAACAAAAAAGGAAACAATAACAACAGGGAGATATAGAAAGAATAAAAATAAAATAGAAAGCGTATACAAAATAAGATGTTGTACAATATATATAGTATTTTATATTTATAATATAATTTTTGTGACTATATTTACATATAAAAACATCTATTTCTGCTTTATTGACTATGCCAAAGCCTTTGACTGTGTGGATCACAATAAACTGTGAAAAATTCTGAAAGAGATGGGAATACCAGACCATCTGGCCTGCCTCTTGAGAAACGTTTATGAGAGTCAGGAGCAACAGTTAGAACTGGACATGGAACAACAGACTGGTTCCAAATAGGAAAAGGAGTACGTCAAGGCTGTATATTGTCACCCTGTTTATTTAACTTATATGCAGAGTACATCATAAGAAACGCTGGACTGGAAGAAACACAAGCTGGAATCAAGATTGCCGGGAGAAATATCAATAACCTCAGATATGCAGATGATACCACCCTTATGGCAGAAAGTGAAGAGGAATTAAAAAGGTTGATGAAAGTGAAACTGGAGAGTGAAAAAGTTGGCTTAAAGCTCAACATTCAGAAAACGAAGATCATGGCATCCAGTCCCATCACTTCATGGGAAATAGATGGGGAAACAGTGTCAGACTTTATTTTTCTGGGCTCCAAAATCATTGCAGATGGTGACTGCAGCCATGAAATTAAAAGACGCTTACTCCTTGGAAGGAAAGTTATGACCAACCTAGATAGCATATTGAAAAGCAGAGACATTACTTTGCCAAAAAAGGTTTGTGTAGTCAAGGGTATGGTTTTTCCTGTGGTCATGTATGGATGTGAAAGTTGGACTGTGAAGAAGGCTGAGTGCCGAAGAATTGATGCTTTTGAACTGTGGTGTTGGAGAAGACTCTTGAGGGTCCCTTGGACTGCAAGGAGATCCAACCAGTCCATTCTGAAGGAGATCAGCCCTGGGATTTCTTTGGAAGGAATGATGCTAAAGCTGGAACTGCAGTACTTTGGCCACCTGATGGGAAGAGTTGACTCATTGGAAAAAACTCTGATGCTGGGAGGGATTGGGGGCAAGAGGAGAAGCGGACGGCAGAGGATGAAATGGCTGGATGGCATCACTAACTCGATGGACATGAGTCTGAGTGAACTCCAGGAGTTGGTGATGGACAGGGAGGCCTGGCGGGCTGCGATTCATGGGGTCGCAAAGAGTCGGATAGGACTGAGCATGATCTGATCTGATTACATATAAATTATATATACAGCTACAGTCACAACAAATATAAGACATAAATTTTACTATTGAAAATATTATCAGATTGTATTAAAAACACTCTAACAATACAAAATCAACTATATTCTACAGAAAAGTCACATATAAACAAATGCAATATATAAAGGTGATAATAGAGGTCTGAAAGCAGGTATGCCTAGTAAACAGCAAATGAAAAAAGCAAGTAAAGCAATTTCAAATACCAGATAAGAGCTACTTTAAGGTGAAAGTATTAATTTGTATTTCACTTGGCACTCTCTTTCTCAGTCATATTCAACTCTTTGCAACTCCGGGACTATAGCCCACCTGGCTCCTCTATCCATGGAGTTCTCCTGGCAAGACTACTGGAGCGGGTGGCCATTCTCTTCTCCGGGACACTTGGCACTGCATAGTATTAAAAGAAAAAGCCCACAGATCTCTTCAAGCAGCTATGCAATTCATGAATATATAATCATGTAAGATCACAGCCTTCAAATATGCAAAGCAAGAGTGATAAACTTTCACGAAGTAATTAAGCAATCAGTATCCTGAAGAATTTAATTTCAACACATATCCACTAGACATTGTCAGCCAGAAAGAGTGGTTCATAGATATACAAACAATTTTAACAAATAACTATAGTATGCTTGACATTAACACCTATTTATGTAGAATCCAGCCTTCCGAAATGGAGAATATTTTACCAAAAACTTTGTATTACTTTATTTTCACTTGCAAATTAAATGCCAAAGCAAAGCACATAATTATACCTCAATGCAATGATATTAAAAATTAAAAACAGAAAAAAATATGTTTAAAGACATAAATGCAAGCTAAATATTCTACAGGTGGTAAAGGAAACTGTTGAAAATTTTCAAATATATATAAAGTAGAACAAAAATAAAAATAATACACTAAAATTTGCATAAAAAGATCAATATAGTGATTAGTGGTAAACTTATAATTTTAAAGGCATTTACGTTAAAAAAAATTCTGAAAACAAAGAGCTAAGAAAAGCTACAAAACAAATGACTAAGTTTATAGGAGAAATATGAGAGTAATAATAATAGCAAAAGTGGAAATTAATTTAATAGAAACACATTAGGAGAGAAAAGATCAATATATTTGTTACTTTGGCAATACTGATTAGGGGAGAAAAGCCACAAACAGATTTACAACAAAAAAGGAATGCTAATTTAGTTACAGTAGTGCTTCTTAAAATAATAAGATTGGTTTGAATAATTTTCTGTCAATTACCTAATAGAATATTGAGAAAATATAGAAATTATAAAAATGTACTGAGAATAATAGAAAACCTGAATATCTGATAAAGAACTTGAACCAAAATTTTAATCTTCAATCATCAGCCTTTTTACTTACAAAACACATGGTCAACCCAGATGACTTTACCTTCAAGGAACAGATGTTCCTGATTTTATACAATTACAGACAGTAAATTTAGAAAAAAAGGAGAACTATTCAGTTTAAGTTTATGAGGCTAGTATAAGCAGAATAACAAAACCAGACAAGAACAGCAAAAAGGAAAAAAAAAAAAAATCAATACCAGTTTCCAAAAAAAGTCATGTACAACAACAATCCAAAATAAAATACTAGCAAATCAAGTTCAATATTATAACCATATATGTGCACATGTATAGGCATACACCTATGCACACATGCAAACTATATTGTAACAAATTAGTTTTTATTCCCAGGAATGTAAACAAATGTCAGTTTCAGATAAAATTATCACTATGTCATGTTGCATAGAGTTTAAGGGAGAAAAAAAATTGAGCTCAAAAAAAGCATATGAAGAATTTATTAAATTTCAATACCTAACTCATAATGGACACTCAAATGATTTCAACTGGAAAGAAAGCTCCTTGTTATCTGATGGACATCTATCAAAAACCTATACTAAATAATATGTTTAATGGTCCAATCCAGAGGCTAGATTGTATTCATTCTTATTTTGAGAAGTCCTAAACATAGTATTATTTAGAGACAAACATGATGTTAAAAAATAGAAATTGTCTCTGTTCATGCTGCTGTATCTTAAGCAATATCTAGAAGAATCAGCAAATTCAACTATCTAATTTTGTTTTAATTATCAACTTTCTACAATCAAGAACCATAAAATATTAACTGTGTTTTTAGTATCAACAGATAGAAAGTAAAATAGAAATGAAAAGACTATTTATAAAAACAACGAACTATAAGGTGTCTAGAGATAGAGCTTAAAAACAAAATATATGAATCAATAAAATTACCAATAATTATTGAAAAACATAAAAGAAGTTTTAGACAAAGAAACAGCTAGCTATGTACTATGTCCATGAATAGAAACAGTCAACATTTAGACATCAGTATTCCCAGTTAATCTAGAAATCCCTTGAATAGTATTTTAATAAATTTGCTGCAAGTTTGTTTGCTGCAGATGGAAAATGTAACTGAAGTAAATAATAAATTTTAAAAGGGATGCAAACCAGTACAGCCACTATGGAGAACAGTGTGGAGATTCCTTAAAAAACTGGAAATAGAACTGCCATACCACCCAGCAATCCCACTGCTGGGCATACACACCAAGGAAACCAGAATTGAAAGAGACACGTGTACCCCAATGTTCATTGCAGTACTGTTTATAATAGCCAGGACATGGTAGCAACCTAGATGTTCATCAGCAGATGAATGGATAAGAAAGCTGGGGTACATATACACAATGGAGTATTACTCAGCCATTAAAAAGAGTACATTTGAATCAGTTCTAATGAGGTGGATGAAACTGGAGCCTATTATACAGAGTGAAGTAAGTCAGAAAGAAAAACACCAATACAGTATACTAACACATATATACGGAATTTAGAAAGATGGTAACGATAACCCTGTATTCAAGACAGCAAAAGAGATACAGATGTATAGAACAGCCTTTTGGACTCTGTGGGAGAGGATGAGGGTGGGATGATTTGGGAGAATGGCATTGAAAGATGTATATTATTATATTTGAAATGAATCGCCAGTCCAGGTTCGACGCATGATACAGGATGCTCAGGGCTGGTGCACTGGGATGACCCAGAGGAATGGTATGCGGAGGAAGGTGGGAGGAGGGTTCAGGATGGAGAACACGTGAACACCCACGGCGGATTCATGTTGATGTATGGCAAAACCAATACAATATTGTAAAGTAATTAGCCTCCAATTAAAATAAATAAATTTGTATATAAAAAAAAATAAAGATACACTGGTATGCCACAAAAAAAAAAGTCACATTGTAGGAAAAATATAAGTTTTAAGCTCAGTTCAGTTCAGTCCCTCAGTCGTGTCCGACTCTTTGTGACCCCATGAATTGCAGCACGCCAGGCCTCCCTGTCCATCACCAACTCCCGGAGTTCACTCAGACTCACGTCCATTGAGTCAGTAATACCATCCAGCCATATCATCCTCTGTCGTCCCCTTCTCCTCCTGCCCCCAATCCCTCCCAGCATCAGAGTCTTTTCCAATGAGTCAACTCTTCGCATGAGGTGGCCAAAGTATTAGAGTTTCAGCTTTAGCATCAGTCCTTCCAAAGAACACCCAGGACTGATCTCCTTTAAAATGGACTGGTTGGATAAATAATCCTAAATGCTTCACTTAATTAATTTAAAATAATTTAAAAGCCTATGAAATACACACCTTGTAGAAGTACTCTAAAATATCATAGTTTTAACTCAGAAAAGAGTGAAAAAAAAAAAAACTAAACAAATAAGTTAAAAATGAAGTGTCTATAATGTGAAAGTTGTCATGGAGGTTAACACAGAGATATCGAAGTGTCAGTCTCTGAGATCAAGCACCTCATAATTTAACAGAGCTGTTTACACAGTATCTCCCATCTTAGGCAGCATATGTGTAGTCCCACAAAGATAGAGGAACAAAGAAAGGAGTACTTGAAAATGGCACTGACCAATGAGCAAGATTTCAGTGAACTGCAAGGGCATTCTGGATAGAACATATTCTGAGCCACCATGGAGAAGTAGGAAAGTACACAGCATATTTTGAGACTCGTTGGTTTCCATAGGAGAGTAATAAGAGATAAACTAGGGATATGTATTGGTTGGTATCCCCTCTGTTTAAAAAGGAAGCAAAGAATCCAATTAAACTTCTGGCTACCATAGGAACAGAAAATGTGTAAACAATTGGGATGGATTACACATAAGAATTAGTTCTGGACAAAACTCTGGATGAAATTTGTCTTTGTTTCCCACACTCTTCCCTGTTTAGTGTTCTAAAGCTTTCCTTAACCCTCTTTTCTCAATGTCTGTTGTTTTTATTAGATTTGGGAAATTTTAATAAAATTTTTAGAATGTAAAAAAAAAAAGATATCAGAAGAGGATTTTTATCATTCTAAAGACAATACAAATAATGATAGTTTTATCAAAGCATAGTATTGGCAGAATTAGGGACAAGTGGACCAGTGGTACTGAGTAGGACTGCATATAATAGGTATATATAGAAAGAGGTAGAATTGCTGCTGCTGCTGCTGCTAAGTTGCTTCAGTCATGTCCGACTCTGTGCGACCCCAGAGACGGCAGCCCACCAGGCTCCCCCGTCCCTGGGATTCTCCAGGCAAGAACACTGGAGTGGGTTGCCATTTCCTTCTCCAATGCATGAAAGTGAAAAGTGAAAGTGAAGTCGCTCAGTCGTGTCCGACCCTCAGCGACCCCATGGACTGCAGCCCACCAGGCTCCTCCGTCCATGGGATTCACCAGGCAAGAGTACTGGAGTGGGGTGCCATTGCCTTCTCCAGGAAAAGCTACTGTGTTCAAATAAAAATGCTGGCACAGTCACTTGTTGTGTTCAGTTGCTCAGTTGCGCTAAACTCTTTGGGACCCCATGAACTGCAGCACACCAGGCCTCCCTGTCCATCACCAACTCCCGGAGCTTGCTCAAACTCACGTCTATTGAGTCGGTAATGCCATCCAACCATCTCATCCTCTGTCGTCCCCTTCTCCTCCCACCTTCAGTTTGACCCAGTATCATGGTCTTTTTCCAATGAGTCAGTTCTTCCCATCAGGTGGCCAAAGTATTAGAGCTTCAGCTTCAGCATCAGTCCTTCCAATGAATATTCAGGATTGATTTCCTTTAGGATTGACTGGTTTGATCTCCTTGTGGTCCAATGGACTCAAGAGTCTTCTCCATCACAGTTCAAAAGCATCAATTCTTAGTGCCTGATTTTACTCGTGAATCTCCTCCCATTTTAAAGTGAGTCCAAACTGGTTTGAGAGGTGATGTCTTGGTAAGGCTGGGACTGGTATCACTCTGAGGGATAGTTTAGGTGGTAGAAGTGTAGCCATGTTGAATTTCAGCTTTAGCATTAGTCCTTCCAAAGAACACCCAGGACTGACCTCCTTTAGAATGGACTGGTTGGATCTCCTTGCAGTCCAAGGGACCCTCAAAAGTCTTCTCCAACACCACAGTTCAAAAGTATCAATTCTTCGGCACTCAGCTTTCTTCACAGTCCAACTTTCACATCCATACATGACCACTGGAAAAGCCATAGTGAGATAAATTACCATATTCAATTTCAGATCTGATCTTACACATATAGAGTAAGTTTTCCTATTTGGTCAGTCAAAGCAATGGTAGTATTTAATATAAACTCCTGCCCAGGTTTGTGAAATCAGGGCTATTTCACATGGGATTTGTACAGCTGCAAATATGTTAGTTGAAGAAATGCAGATAAAGGTGATGGTAAAATTTAAAGAAAAAAGGAAAGAATTCTATCCCTGGAATAATTCAAAGTTGACGTCACCAAGTTTCCTCTTTCTTGGTCCTGCAACTTGTGGGATGAGCTTATTCCTGGAATATAAGAATACTCAAAGGGCCCAAATCGATGATAACCTGAAATTTTAATACTGAAGGAAATGGAAACCCACTCCAGTATTGTTGCCTGGGAAATTCCATGGACTGAGGAGCCTGGCAGGCTACATGGGGTCATGAGAGATGAGAGTCGGATATGACTTAGTGACTAGGGGAAAAAAAAAAAAAGAGGAGCTGGAGGGCTACAGTCCATGGGATCACAGAGTTGAACACAACTGAGCGTGCACACACACACACATGCTTTAATTCAAGGATCCTAAAAAACAGTTTTTAAGATATTAGGAGTTTCTTCTTTTTGAGTTTTAATGATGGGCTATAAAGAAAGCTGAGTGCAGAAGAATTGATGCTTTTGAACTGTGGTGTTGGAGAAAACTCTTGAAAGTCCCTTGGACTGCAAGGAGATCCAACCAGTCCATCCTAAAGGATATCAGTCCTGAGTGTTCATTGGAAGGACTGATGCTGAAGCTGGAAGTCCAATACTTTGGCCACCTTATGTAAAGAGCTGACTCATTTGAAAAGACCCTGATTCTGGGCAGGATTGCGGGCGGGAGGAGAAGGGGACGACAGAGGATGAGATGGTTGGATGGCATCACCGACTCAATGGACATGGGTTTGGGTGGACTCTGGGAGTTGGTGATGGACAGGAAAGCCTGGTGTGCTGGGGTTCATGGGGTCACAGAGAGTCGGACACAACTGAGTGACTGAACTGATGCACATTTATGATTTTTTTTCTTAGATAATTTATTTCTGCCATGTTAGTTAACTACTTCTTAGTCATCCCAATTCCAGAATGTTGCTAAATAGCACAGGATAAAGGCAGAACAGAAATTCAAATCCAAAACTGTTTATTCCAATACCTGTCCCACTATGCCAAATCTTTTTTCTGATAATGACTCAAAAAACATGTTGACACATATGGGAAAGAAAACTAACATTTCAAAAAACTCTCCCTTTAGTCCCATTTATTACCATGCTTATATGAACCCTCACCACCAGAATTCGTTTTTAACTGTTCAGCTACCACAGGGTCTAAACTTATGTATCATCTTTTATTAATTATTCAGCCTACTTCAAACTACCTTCAATACCTATCACTTTATTGAAACTACTCATGAATGTGTTTTTTGCACTCAAATAGAATGGATCATTCTCAGTTCTCATTTATGTCTTCTTACACCTTGAAATATTTTCTGGTGTCTGTTAATGACATTGCATTTCACCTTGCTTACCTTTCTTAGGTGCTCCTTTCTATTCTCATAAAAATGAATGATTCTGCTTTCTCCTCCAAATTTGTATTGGTGGAGACACCAGTTTGGATGACACAGGCCTTGGACTTTTCACACTTATCTCTCTGGGTAAATATATCCAGTTCTAGAGTTTTGAACACTCTTTATACAGTGATTACTGCAATTGTACACGTCTAGCTGCTCATCATTGTTGGGATCCAGATACGAGCACTCAATTACTCGATATGACTCCTTAAATATTTTAAATATATGTATATAATTTGTATATATTTGCTAATATATTTATATATTTTTCCAATTATAACATTTACTTTATGATTATATTTATATATAAGCATTTCTTCTATTTATAGCACAAAATATATTTCCTTAAAATGCACATGCCCCCATGCTTGCCATGTGCATGCGTGCTCAGTTGCCCAGTTGTGTCTGACTATTTTGAGAACCCATGAGCTGTAACCCACCCGGCTCCTCTGTCCATGGGATTGTCCAGGCAGGAATACAGGAGTGGGTAGCCTTTTCCTCCTCCAGGGGATCTTCCTCACCCAGGGATGGAACCCAGGTCTCCTGCATTGGCATGTGGATTTTTTTTAATCACTGAGCCAGCTGGGAAGCTGCACATGGCCCCAAAGTAATGCAAAATCCCTGATTCCAGTGGTTTCTGTGAAAATAAAGCACACTGCCTTTTACGGGGTTGTTCCAACCCCGGACTCAAGAGTCTTACATGATTCTTTGTTTTTCCTCACCCCTCTTATCCAATTCATTAACAGATCCTTTTAACTATTCCCAGAATATACCCAGACCATTTTCACATCATCTTCTGGGCTTCTACCATATTTCTTGCTCAAGTTCCCACAGTATTTGGCCATAATAACTGTAATCATCAGTAATTGGTCTCCCTGCCTATTTTCTGCTTTGCTTTCTATTGCCGCTGTAACAAATAACCATAAACTTATGATGTAACATGGCACTCATTTATGAGCTCACAGTTCCGTAGGTCAGATATACAGGTAGGGCTTACTGGATTTTTTATTTGGAGTTACAAAAGGTTGAAACATAGGTGTTGATCAAACTGAGTTCTTAACTGCAGACTCTCAGGAAGAATATACTTCCAAGCTCAGTTAGATTGTTGGCAGAATTTATTCCTTGTGGTGGTAGGAATGAAGTCCCAGTTTTCTTGCTGCCTGTCAGCCACAGGCTGCTCTGGAAATCCAAGTGTATTGCTTCTCACTTGGCTGCTTTTATCTTTAACCCAGCAAACGAAGGTCAAATCCTTCCCATACTTTACATATCTTTGAATTGCTCTTTTTGGTAAACTCTTTTGCCATGTAGCAAGATAAACACAGCAGTAATGGACAAAGAGCAAAATTTATAGGGCCATCTAAAATTCTGTTTACCTACTGCTTCTTCTACTCTTGCCTCTCATCTACATGATTTGCTATTTATTTAAGAGCCAAAATGATAATTTCAAAGTATAAAATATATGCACAGTTTTCCTACTTTAAGTCCTTTATGTCCTTTCTCAATTTATTGTCCCTAAGCTCCAAAACCATCCTTTTATTTTCTCTAATTACTAAAATTCTAATTGGATTATTTTAAGTTTGTAGCTGGTATTCTTTGTGTACTTTGGCAGATGACAACCTTTCTGAGTTTAGGTTCGATTGCCTATAAAATTTTATGTGATATGGTTATTTGGAGACATTGATACACACACACACATGCATATGTGTGTGTGTATATATACTTGAAAAAAGTGAAAGTATTAGTTTCTCAGTTGCATCCAACTCTTTGTGACCCCATGGACTGTAGCCTGCCAAGCTCCTCTGTTCATGGAATTCTCCAAGCAAGAATACTGAAGAGGATAGCCATTCCATTCTCCAGGAGATCTTCCTCACCCAGGGATCAAACCCAGAACTCCTGTATTGCAGGCAAGATTCTTTACCATCTGAGCCACCAGGGAAGCCTATATATGTGTGTGCGTGTGTGTGTATACAGTGATTAATAGATGACTTATACTCTTCAAATAAGTCACCCCAATCATCCCATTTCCATGTTATCTTCCTGGGACCAGTCTGCTGACAATGATGACTACTTGCTCGCTCTATCTTTTGTCCAAATGGCTATGAAGAATGATTTATCTAAATGGTATATATTATATTGGGCAAAAGATAGGTATTCCTTTCAGTAAACACAGAGTGATTTCAGTCTAAAGTGTGTTGTAAACCCTGTGAAAAGCACAGAGACAACACAAGTGTTACATTGTGTCCTTCAAGAGTTTGGACTCCGGAGGTAGTGAATGAAATTAGAAATGTCATGAAGTAGGATTGACATCTCACTATAAACAGAACTACGGTCTCATTTCAGGCAATGGATATGTCTGTCTCCAAAAGGCATCTTCTCAGATTTGGCTATTTATTTAATTTTGATTTGTGGTGGGAGAGATTGTCTGAAATGAGATTTATTAGAGATGTAATAGAATAAGCTAGGTAGTATGAATATGCCCTACTGTTTTCCCAAAAGAAAAATGGTACATGAGCTTAAACCACCATTGTAGATAGCCATTGGAAAATGATGATTCTAATTCATTAAATATGTTTCTCATAATTGCTATTTAGTTAACGACTGCAGTTAAATAAGACTATCATAAGACACACTATATTGGATACTAGTTAATTTAAAACATATGTTTTAAGACTAAGCAATTATAAATCAAGCTATTCACCCCCTAAACTTAAATAAATATATCCATGATAACTCACTTGTACATAATTAACAAACAATAATTACTTTAGTAAGCCTACATTATAAGGCCATGCTAATAAAAATAAGGAACAAAAATTTCTGTGTTGAACTTCCCAGCTGTTATTTATAGTTTTAAGACTTTTCACATTGAATTAAGCATAAAATAGGACAAACTCACTTGTGATTGCCACATTGGAATTGAGTACAAGAATTAAGCTTATTCACAACTATAACTCTTAAAAGAGATGCTAATAGAAGCATGTGATACACAGATTTAGTCTTCAGATATTTACTTCTATAGGCCCCTTCATCTTTAAACTTTAATAAAAATGTTAGCAAAGTTGGTTCTTAAACATAATTATTTGAAAGGAGAAATTTGAAGCATGAGTTCACTTTGGTTTGTGTGCTTTGTATTAATCCAATAAGTGACAAGAAGCCTTGTCACTCACCTTGTTACCCTGATCTTTACCATGAAATTATGTGTTACTTGTTAAAGGACACGGCATTACTACAGTGGTTAAATTCATTGGATCCTTCAGAGGATGACTGCAATGCATAGCAAATTGCTTTTATAATAATAGGTGGCATAATTGAAACAAAATCATCATTCTCTACCCAGTCAGGCTATTATGAATCCCTCTTTGTACTTCCTGACTATCTTGATGTACCCCTATATTACAAATGATCATTATATTATGATCATATCATTGCTTGTGTATATTATTTACTGAAGTGTCGGTACAACAACTATGCTTATTTACATATTTAATTTAGTATTTAGCCTTAAAATGTATTATCACAATCTTAGTAGGCACAAAAAATTGTTTATTGAATGAATCTTTGAATGATGCATGCAGACTTCTCATTTGGAAAAAGGTTGCAAATAATTTAAAATAGTTTGTCTCAGTTTTTCTTTATATTGAAGAAGATAATTAAATCAATAAACTTTAGCTTAATGTATCTAGAGTAATGGGGCTTCCCTGGTGGGTCAGACAATAAAGAATCTGCCTGCAATGCAGCAGACCCCAGTTTGATCCCTGGGTCAGCAAAATCCTCTAGAGGAGGGAATGGCTAGCTGCTCCAATATTCTTGCCTGGAGACTTCTACTGACAGAGAGGCATGACGGGTTACAGTCCACAGGGTCACAAAGCGCCTGATACAGCTGAGTGACTAACACTTTCACTTTTAATTTTCATCTAGAGTAATATTGTTTAATCAAGTCACATCATTTTGTCAATTTTCTAGCTTTTTTTTTTTTGCATATGAACAAATTTATTTGTGAAATTGTTAAGAAGGAAAAAGAAATTCATGCTGAGTTTGCAGTAGTTTGACATTTATTTACTCATGTTTCTAATGTCTTTGCATTCTGGGCTTTCTTATATTATTTCACATACTCAAAAGATGGCTTCTGGATAGTCATGATTGGAGAAGCTTGACCTCGGGTAGGGTGTTTTGATTAGAAAAAAACTGAAATTATGCAGAGTATTTTCATGAGGAAAGTATTAGGCAGACTGGTCTTCCCAGATGGCACCAGTGGTGAAGAATCTGCCTGCTGATGCTGGAGGCACGAGTCATAGGTTCCATCCCTGGGTCAGAAAGATCACCCTGGAAGAGGAAATGGAACCTGCTCCAGTAATCTTGCATGGAAAATTCCGTGGACAGAGGTGGCTGGCGGGTTATAGTTCATGGGACTGCAGAGAGTTGGACACAACTGTGAGACTGAGAACACATTAAGCAAATGAAGAGTTTCTGTTGTTTTTATAGAAAGATTTGTAAGAGTATTTAGGTTTTTACTTATTTATTTTTAATGTTTCTCATCAGGGCTGACAAGTTTAAAAAGGATGAAATAACTTAGGGGGTAAATCTTCCTAGAAATAGAGATCATGTTTAGCTGAAGTAATCTTTGTCTTGCATTCTTTGGAACATGAATATAACATGTGGAAAAAATTAATCTCACATTGAAATTACTATTATTACAATTGCTGATAGGAAGATACAGAATAGCAACATAATACCTTAGTCTGTGTCATTATACTCAGATCTAAATATCTTCTTCACTTGTCTGCCTCCAGAATTCTCTCTAATCAAACTGGTGTTCAGTACTAGAAATCAACCAATTTTAGAAGCTACTTTCTTAAGAAATCTCGGTTGCTCCCATTACTTAATTGATTCAAAACTCCTCTGATTTTTGAAAACATTTTTACTTAATACTTTTCAATAAAATCAAGTTAATTTCCCACAATATGCGAGTACGCAACAGTTACGTACATTTGAGTGAGCCTAATTATAACTATCTTGCTTGATTCTGCACTCAAGCTTCCCCTGTAGTATTTATTTCCTTATTGTTCCTTACTCTCATTCTACGTTCTGAACTCTCACCTAGCCAGCGATGACCTATTTAACTTCCACTCTCCATTTAAATAATTTCTCCATCTGTATCACTTGATTTTTGTCTTCAGCTATATTCAGATCCAGATGATTGACACACAATGGTTCTCAAGGTGTTACAAAATTTTCTGAAGACATGAAATTTTTCTCTCCTATTTCTTCCAGATATTTATCAAATGCTTTCTAATGATTGACAATTAGCAGAATTCATAATGACCTGTTAAAATCAATTGCTGTTAGTATTGAGAATTGGCTGGAAATAGAAAAAGATTCTTGTGTAGGGCTCATGTTTACTAAAAACCCACACATGCTCTCTCTCCATATATATAAAATCTCTATTTATGGGGCAAGGAAGAAGTATGTTTAGTTGTCCCAACACTACTTCAGCCATATTAATAGAGAATACTTAAAGGAGATTTTTGTTCAAATGTACATTTTTATCATTACAAATTCTCCTGAGCCTTGTGATTTTAATCAAAGGATTTAAAAATGTGTTCCTTCATGTAGGCCTGCTTTTTAACAAATTCAGCTAATGGTGTCTTTGTGAATACATGTATAAATTAAAACAAAATAAATCTAAAAGATGTTTTAGGTTTTTTACTGGAGGTAAGTTGAAATATAAAATTTTATGCAGATATATGATTGTTTCATCGATATCATCATTGTCTTAGTATAATAGCTATCAGAGCTAATAACACTTATTGTGAGCTTACTACATGCCAGAGTTCTCATTGTCTTACTGATACGCTATCTTATTTAATGTGCCTGTCTATGAGGCTGATAGTATTGCTATATTTATTACATAGATAAGGAATAAAAGTGTGAGAGAAATTCAGCTTTGTTTCAGATCACAAGCCAATAAATGATACATATGGATTCAAACTAAAAAATAGTTATAAATTATATAAATTTTGATTACTGTTGTTATCAAAATAATTTCTGAAGTTCCCAAAGGCACCAATTAGAGGAAAGACTTATTTTGTTTACATGTCTCAGGAATACATCTGCCACATGTGTTGCTACGATGCAAAGAATGAGAACAAATACCTTGAAAGTTCATACTATTGATAATTGTCATGTGGGCTGTGAAGCATACTGTTAAGGTAAAATTAGTCAATGGCTGCCCACTGCAGTACTCTTGCCTGGAAAATCCCATGGACGGAGGAGCCTGGAAGGCTGCAGTCCATGGGGTTGCGAAAAGTCGGACACGACTGAGCAACTTCACTTTCACTTTTCACTTTCATGCATTGGAGAAGGAAATGGCAACCCACTCCAGTGTTCTTGCCTGGAGAATCCCAGGGACAGAGGAGCCTGGTGGGCTGCCATCTATGGGGTTGCACAGAGTCGGACACAACTGAAGCGACTTAGCAGCAGTAGCAGCAGCAGTCTCCTTCAGAGAAAACTTTTTTTTTTCCAGTTCACTTAATTTTATTTCATTTATCAAATTTAATTTTATTGTAATTGAGATGTAATTGACATATAACATGGTGTAAGTTTAAGGAGTATGTTGTTGTTGTCTGGTCATTAAGTTGTGTCTGACTCTTTGTGACCCCATGGACTTCAGCACACTAGACTTCCCTATCCTTCACTATCTCCTGGAATTTGCTCAAAGTCACGTCTAATTGAGTCAGTGATATTATCTAATCATCTCATCCTCTGCTACCCTCTTCTCCTTAAGGTGTATAACATGTTCATTTACTACCTTTACCCTTTGAAGTAGAAATTCCACTGTTGCATTAACTGACATCTCCATCAGGTCATGTAATAATTTATTTTTTGTGGTGAGAACATTTAATATCTTGTACCAGCAACTTTAAAGTACAAATAGAGTGTTGTTAACTATGATCACATTACTATACATTAGATGCTGCTGCTGCTGCTAAGTCGCTTCAGTCGTGTCCGACTCTGTGCGACCCCATAGACGGCAGCACACCAGGCTTCCCCGTCCCTGGGATTCTCCAGGCAAGAACACTGGAGTGGGTTGCCATTGCCTTCTCCAATGCATGAAAGTGAAAAGTGAAAATGAAGTCGCTCAGTCATGTCCGACTCCTAGCGACCCCATGGACTGCAGCCTACCAGGCTCCTCTGTCCATGGGATTTTCCAGGCAAGAGTACTGGAGTGGGTGCCATTGCCTTCTCCAATACATTAGATATCCAGAGCTTATTAATGAAGTTACCCGCTAAGAACTGCTTTTGCACTATCATATAGATTCGGGCTTGCTGTTTTTTCATTTACATTTGTTTTGATTTTTTTTTTTAACTTTTTTATTATTATTTTACATTGGAGTATAGCAGACTAACAATCTTGTGATAGTTTCAGGTGGATAGCAAAGGGATTCAGCCATTCTCCCCCATCCAGGTGTCACATAACACTGAGCAGAGTTCCCTGTGCTGTACAGTAGGTCCTAGTTGGTTATCCATTTTAAACACAGCAGTGTGTAAGTTAGTGTCCATCCCAAACTCCCTAACTATCTCTTCCTCTTGTTTTTTCCCCGTCATCAGTTACACTTAGTTTTAAACCTTACTTCAAATATATCTTTGGATGGATTGCTAATATTTTAACATTTCATGAACACCTATCACTGCTTGCTCTCTAGGTATCGTTGGAAACCAATAATACTTCCCTCAGAGAGGGACCACCTCTTTCTGTCAACCATAACTTCCCCGTAGGAGCTGTGCTATTTTTGCTTGACTCCCTTGCCTCTGGTTTAAATTTTATTGGTGTCTGACCATAGATAAGCCAATCAATCCCTTCCCTGGGACAATGAGATGAAACAGGTAAATCCATACAGGTATCAAAGTATTTTCCCCTTCAAAAGAGGCTGATCTGCAGAAGGAGAAAAAATATCTAACATAGAGAAACAAAGAAGGGGAAGAAAATTCTGAAGTCATTCAAAGTGCTTGACACAATATTCTTTTAGATTGAAGTAACCTCTTGGCCTTCACGGGTCTTCACCTGTGAACTCTACCTCTTATTCTGTGATACCTCTCAGCATCCTAATAATATAAAGCTCTTTTCTTTTCCTTTCATTTTTAGCTTTATTTTTGTCTGAGTCTAATGGAAATGATTTTTTTCCTGAAATAGTCCTGGTTATTTTAAATGGTCAAATGAAAGTCTGTTTTTTATGCTATTCAAGTCCAGGTATCAAATGCTTAATAGAAGTTTATTACATTGAATTTCATTAAACTGTTTCAACTAAAGGCTATGAGACTAACTAGGATTGAAGTGGCTGAGGGAGAAGAAGACCTACTAGTTTTCTTTGACTTATAACTTTCTTTTATTTCCCAAATAACCTTAACGGAAAAGGAAATTACAAGCTTGTATAGAAAGACACTTGACTATTTTTATTGGATTGTATTGCTCTAGCTCAGCAGTAAAAAGGAGCCTTTCAATCTATTAGGGTGGAAAAAAATAGGAAAGAACTGTTTGAACCTGAGCAGTTATACAAAACAGAAATTGGCTTGGCCAGTCCACTCAAATCCTGATGCTTTTATTGGAAAAGGTTTCTTTTTCAGGAAGTTCTTTTTAGAGTTGCTGAGTTTGGACCGGCAACTAGAGACACCTGTTTGAGAAAATGATCATACAGAGACACTGACAGGGAGCTTTTCATAGAAGAGAATCTGGGAAGGAAAATGTGAGTACCAAGTAGTGGGATTGTTTATATAAAATCCTCATGACCTATTGGTGGCAGAAAGCTTTTCTCCATAAGAAAATTCATCCATTCAGACTCCAGTAACTCTCTCTCTCTCACAATCTCACTGTTAGGAAAAAAAAAAGGAAACCCAGAATCTTGGCTCACTTTCATACAAATTCTGTTGAGGTTCCCAGTGAAGGAGTTTGAATGGTAACCCACCCCTGGGTTGCAAATGGCAATTCAGGAACAGATCATTTTGAATCATTCATGAAACAGTCAACCTTGAGATTCTGAACATTGTGTTTGAGAATAGAAGAACTGAACAAGGGACTTGGGATGGTCATTATTAAGAAGCAAAAGCTGCTATTCAGATGATTACTAGCACCCAGAAGGAGTAATCAGGTCTAAAATAGAGCTGTTTTACATTTGAAAGAGTTCTATACAAATGTCTTTGTGAAATATAACTGTTTCAGGTAGTATTTATTTTCCATCCTTTTCCATGTATTGGGTATTTTACAGTACATTTTCTTATCATATTACATTTCAGGCAGACCTATGGGATGTAGTCACACATGTATTTTAGAAGCTATATATTGAATGAGGCACATGTAAATCAATTAACTCCTAATTGTCCACATAGAGATTTGTGAATGTCTTTTTTTTTTCTCCATATACTTTATTCATAGAGTTTGAAATAAAAGGGAGAAGTGAGAAAGGGGGTGTTATATGAAGGAGAACAGTTTTCTTAGCAAGAAACCTCTAAACTGCTGAGTTGAAGACATTTCAGCAAATTATCAAGGACATGGGGTCTCAGCAGCATTCACATCTCAGTAACATTGGATTGTGTGATATATAATCTTAATGATTGTGGCTTGAATTAAGCACACACACAATTTCTTACTCACAAATCTCAAGGTCCCCCAGTAATTTACTCAAATAACTTAGTGTAAGGTGACTTTTGGTTAGATGCCAGGTTATATCAAGTAAGATACTCCCGGGGCCAAAGTGTTAAGTTTGCTACATAAAAAGACTCAGAGATTATGGTCATATTTAACTACTCATCCGAATATCCTATATTGCCACTGTTTTAAAGACAGTTCTGTGTCTGTTTAATGCAGTTTTAAAATGTATTTTTTTAAAAAGGTATAAAAATCTATGCTTTTTTATTTAATAGCTTTGTATTAGAAAGCTTAGGAAGCTTTATTCAAAATAGTGTACATGAGCATTGTCAGAGATACATTATTACCTTAGTGCTTAAATTTGGCATGACCCATGGTAACATGCATTATTTCAATGCTCATATCAGGCTTGTTCTCTGTTAATGCTCACAACTGGCTCAGGTCTCCATTACTTGGGGCTCAATTTTAGGTGGTAAAGAATCTTCCTACAAGGCAGGATACATAGGAGAAGTGGGTTCAATCCTTGGTTGGAAAGATATCCTGAAGTAGGAAATGGCAACTTACTCCAGTATTGTTGCCTGGAAATTTCCAAGGACAGAGGACCCTGGTGGGCTACAGTCCATGGTATCACAAAGAGTCGCACACAATTGAGAATGCATGCATGTACATATAACATCGCTTAGGAGACATGAATGATTTTCTACCAATAAGACTAATTTTTCATCAGCTTTTATTTGGGAGTCTTATTAAGATACATATACTAAGACTGGAAGTTCCTGAAGCAGCTATTAATTATTTATTTGTATCTTGAGAAACCTGTACACAAGTCAGGAAGCAACAGTTAGAACTGGACATGGAACAACAGACTGGCTCCAAATAGGAAAAGGAGTACGTCAAGGCTGTATATTGTCACCCTGCTTATTTAACTTCTATGCAGAGTACATCATGAGAAACGCTGGACTGGAAGAAACACAAACTGGAATCAAGATTGCCAGGAGAAATATCAATAACCTCAGATATGCTGATGACACCACCCTT
>NW_011494868.1:1159604-1189334 GCF_000754665.1 Bison bison bison | reverse complement strand
CCCTTATGGCAGAAAGTGAAGAAGAATTAAAAAGCCTCTTGATGAAAGTGAAAGAGGAGAGTGAAAAAGTTGGCTTAAAGCTCAACATTCAGAAAACGAAGATCATGGCATCTGGTCCCATCACTCCATGGGAAATAGATGGGGAAACAGTGGAAACAGTGTCAGACTTTATTTTGGGGGGCTCCAAATCACTTCAGATGGTGACTGCAGCCATGAAATTAAAAGACGTTTACTCCTTGGAAGGAAAATTATGACCAACCTAGAGAGCATATTCAAAAGCAGAGACATTACTTTGTCAACAATGGTCCATGTAGTCAAGGCTGTGGTTTTTCTAGTTATCATGTGTGGATGTGAGAGTTGGACTCTAAAGAAAGCTGAGTGCCGAAGAATTGATGGTTTTGAACTGTGGTGTTGAAGACTCTTGAGAGTCCCTTGGACTGCAAGGAGATCCAACCAGTCCATCCTAATGGAGATCAGTCCTGGGTATTCATTGGAAGGACTGATATTGAAACTCCAATACTTTGGCCATCTCATGCGAAGAGCTGACTCATTGGAAAAGTCCCTGATGCTAGGAAAGATTGAGGGCTGGAGGAGAAGGAGACAACAAAGGAGGAGATGGTTGGATGGCATCGCTGACTCAATGGACATGGGTTTGGGTGAACTCCGGGAGTTGGTGATGGACAGGGAGGCCTGCCATGCTGTGGTTCGTGGAGTCACAAGGAGTCAGATATGACTGAGCAACTGAACTGACTGACTGACTTTCAAGGGAATCCCAGATCTTTCACTAAAGATAAATGTTTATAGTGGAAAACCATGGGGATAAAAAGGAAAATTTAATGAGTAAGGTCAAGGAAAATATATAAGAAAGGATTAAGAAAATGTACTAAATCAAAATTGTTTCTTCTTGGAAACTACACAAAAGTGATTATAAATCTATTAGATTGGCTTTTCCTTCTATTAATTTGGATCAGTTGGTACATAATGATAAAGACAAGTCAGAGAATATCATAGTTATACATTACTCTTGTAGGTATGGGAGCTGGAAACATAATATTATTGGAGTTACCATTAGATGCCTACTTTCTTCACTGAGCTCATCTCCTACCACTTTTCCTCATATATTTTGCAGTTATACTTTCTCTTTTCCTGTTTTTCAAATGCTTTATAATTATTCTCATTAATGGGCCTTGGCTGTCTGCTTACAAAACTGTAACTCCATTATTAAGATATTAATCTCATCTTTCTCAGGATTTGTATATCAGATCAAATGTCATCTTCTGGGAGACCTACTTCTTGATTACTCTAGTTAAAAACCAACCCCAATTTCCTATCTTCAATGGACTTGCTTTATATTTTTAGAAACTATATCACTGCTTTGAAATTAATTACTTCTTTGCCTATATAAAAATGTAAGCACAATGAGAGCATGTTTAAAGACAAATGGAGGCTCATTAGATTTGTAAGAGGTTATATGAGCCAATACCTACTTGAATGGGGCAGTGCCAGGCCTAGATTGGAATTGGTTAGGAGCCTCTCCACCAACAGGAGCTAGTGGAAAAACTTCTGTAGAGACGAGTTGGAAGCAAAGCAATTGCATTTTCTGACTAGCCATAGCTTATGAGGCTGTCTTATGTTTGAAAGCCTAGTTGGCTCTTTGTGACTGGTTGTCCTTAGGTTTTGTTGTCTCAACCAGGAGACATTTCAGACTTAGGTTTCTGTTTGCTTATATAAGCTAATGGACTCCTTGTCTAATTAATTTAAAGCATGGATTTTGCCTTGCTAGTTAGGGCATTCTAGTATCTAGAAGAAGGCCAGGCTCATATCTATACTCAATAAACGTTTGATAACGGACAAGTGATTATATTCAGATTCATGACATCATGATTGGATAGTGGCAACACCTTTGTAAGTGTCCATGATTACCACTAATTGTTCATTTGTCTATTTGTTGAATCATCCTTCGTTGTAAAACTGCTTCTTGTTGTTCAGGGGCTCAGTAGTGTCCAACTCTGTGTGACTCCCTGTCCTTCACCATCTCCTGGAGCTTGTCCAAACTCATGTCCATTGAGTCGGTGATGCCATCATTCATTCTAAAACCACTTACCCACCACTAACTTAGTGCCATAAACAGGACTACATTCTCTATGCCATGGAGAGTCCCAGAAAGAGTTAAGTTAGTAATGAAACAATTATGAATGTGTATATATGTATACATATGTGTATGTGTATCTGTGTGCACATGCATATGTGTTTTTAGTAAATAACAATAATATCTGGAAAAAAGATGGATTTGAAAGAGTTTAGTCCAACTGTTATGGCAGTTTCAGAGCTAGATGATGACCAGTCAAATGCAAAGAAGTGACAAGTCCCAGATATACTTCAGTGATAAAGCTAACAGAACTTGTTAATTGAATGTTGAGGTGAGGAGGCTTTACAGATAGCCCTCGGTTTTTGAAAGACTGTGTGGTTAATGTTGCTTAAATTGATTAGATGGATCCAGATGGTTGAGAGAGAAAGGTCTGTGAGAGTTGTCTGAATGTCAGAAGTTGAGTTGAGGTCCTGTGGAGCATCTGTGTAAAGATATTCATCAGAGAGTAGGATACAATGATTTGAGGTTCAGGAAAATTGTATTTTGAGAAGATACACATTTGATAGCAATTATTTGAAATCATTAGAGTGTAAGGAACACAGAGGAATTCTCAGAGGAAACAGAGAAAGGAAGTCAAGAGACACATTAGGAAAACTATGTGAGTAAAGTTTGAAGAAAGATAACTCGGTCAACGATATCAAATGTAGTAAAAGTTAAATGTGATGAAGAGTGAAAAATTATTAGAAGATATAATCATGCTATTTTTGGTTGCTACAGAGTCAATAATTTAGTTTATTACAGAACTTACGAATGTGAGACATTTTACAGCATACTGTTTTCTCAGATTCTTGGAAAAATGTTTTTTATGCTTTTTGATTTCCGATAAGAGGCATGCTAACTTTAGATGAGTATTCTACAGTTATTCTGAGGCAGACTCTATCTCAGATATGAAAATTTTTTGTCTGGGAAATGATGAAGAATAGACTAAGCCTGTGAATATCAAGATTTTCCAAACAGGACAACCTTGTAACAACCCCATTTGCTGCTGATTCCTTCTACTGTGATAAGCGCTGTTGCATTACACACCGACATTTCATTTAGCCATCTCTAAAAGAGAAAGGTCTTCAGTATTTCCAAAGGTGAAATGATCCCATATGCTACCTTTTACAACTAGCCTCAAACTTTTTCAGTTCAGTCCAGTTCAGTTCAGTCACTCAGTCGTGTCCAACTCTTTGCGACCCCATGGACCACAGCACGCCAGGCCTCCCTGTCCATCACCAACTCCCGGAGTTTACCCAAACTCATGTCCATTGAGTCGGTGATGCCATCCAACCATCTCATCCTTTGTCGTCCCCTTCTGCTCCTGCTTCAATCAAACTTCTTTCAAGTCTACTATCTTCCCCGTTGCATTGTCTACTCAAAGAAAACAATATATAAATCTTATCTTCTATAAATCTTATCTCAGCATTAAAATGTTGAGTCAGAATTGCTTTGAAATAGGACAGGTAAACCCAACACACACACACACAGACACACACACACGCACACACAAACATAGGATTAAATAATGAGAAGAGATCAATGGAATAGAAATTAAAAATGGAGGAAAGAAACATCTTAGATGTTGAGAAAGCTCAACATCTAAAACTGATATAGAAGGTCTCTGAAAATTAACGTCTGTTTTTGCTTTCAGCCTCTTGTTCCACCTTTGTTTTCTCTGCCCGTGACTACTAGTGCTGTTCCCACTTTCCCAGTCACACCAAAGCCAAACCACGTCCATTGTTTTGCTCCCTATCAACATGTAAACTGAAACTGGACCTGACGCCGCTCAGTCGTGTCCGGCTCTTTGCGACCCCGTGGACTGTAGCCTACCAGGCTCCTCCGTCCATGGGGTTCTCCAGGCAAGGACAGTGGAGTGGGTTGCCATTTCCTTCTCCAGGGGATCTTCCTGACCCAGGGATTGAACCTGGGTCTCCCGCCTTGCAGGCAGACGCTTTAACCTCTGAGCCTCCAGGGAAGCCAACCACTCACCAAATCCTTTTGCTACTACCTCTTTAATAATCCAGATACCAGTGATTTTTCTGTTTCCTTAGACTGCATTCTAGTGGTATTTGGTCCTTCTGTGCACAGATTATTACAGTGGCCTCCTGATATCTATAACCCTTGCTTTGACTGGTTCTAAAATGAGTTCATAATTCATAGTACTTTCAGAATAATCTTTTTAAAATGAAAAATCTCGTCCCACTTTTTCCCTACTTAGAATCCTGCAATGACTCCCCAGGGGATTCAGTGTAAAATTCAACTCCTTACCAGCTTAGTGGTACCCTATCTAATCTGGAACCTGTAAGTTTTCTGACCTCATATCCTTCTAGTCTTTACATAAAGTCCAGCCTCTGGAAAACTTGTGGTTGATTTTATAGACCTTTCTTCTTTTTAGTACAAGCATTTAAAGTCATACGTTTCCTTATAAATCACATTTTTGCTTCATCCTACAAAACTAGATATGCTGAATTTAATTATTTAGTTAAAATAGTTTCTAATTCCTTTGTGCTTTATACAGATTATCTAAAACTATTTTGCATTATTTCTAAATATTTCTGTTTTCCTATTTTATAATTTTGATTTATAATTTAATTGTATTGATATTAGAGAATATACCATATGTTGAATTCAAATTCAAAGATTTGAATCCTTTGAATTCTACTTAATTTTTTTGGTAAGGTTATATATATTTTATCTTGGTGATATGTTACTTGCATTTGTGAAGAATGTGTAAACTAAAACCGTTGCACATATTCTGTGTGTATGTGCCTGCTGAGTCACTTCAGTCATGTCTGACTCTTTGCAACTCTATGGACTGCAGCCTGCCAGGTTCCTTGTGCATGGGGATTCTCCAGGCAAGGCTACTGGAGTGGGTTGCCACACTCTCCTCCAGGAGATCTTCGCAATACAGGGATGGAACCTGCATTTCTTATGTCTTCTGCATTGGCAAGAATGTTCTTTACCACTAGCGCCACCGTTCTATAAATATCAATTAAATCATGGTAGTGAGATAATGTCCAGATCACCTGTGTCTTTACTGAGTCTTTTATGTTTAGTTCTGTCAATTTTTGAATTAAAGATGTTAAAAATTTGGCAGTGTTTGTGAAATTGTCTCTTTGCTTGGTTCTGTCTGTCTTTGCTTCATGATTTTAAAGCTCTGTTATCAACTGAATATAGACTTCTGATTGCTTAATGTTCCTGACTCTTTTCTCAGTGTTAAATGTATATCTTATTTATGATAATTCATTTACCCCGTCTATTTTATCTGTTACTTATATAACCATTTTAGCTTTCTAATACATACTATTTGCATGATATCTATATTTTATTCATTTATTTTTAACCTGTGTTTTTATATATATAGTACATCTCATATGGTATAGAGTTGATTTTTAATCACTTCTGACATTTTTATCTTTTCATTGGAATGTTTAGTTTATTTATTGTCATTAATATAGTTGGATTTAAGTTTAATATTTTTTCCTGTTTGTCCTGTTTGTTTTTGTTCCTTTTTTTAAATTCCTTATCCTCTTTTATATTATTTTTATATTTAAAAAATTATTTTATTGCAACTTATGTATTGCTTTGTCTTAGTGATTACTCTAGGGATAACACTTCCTCAATGTTTCAGTATATTTTGAATTACTGTTTTATCAGTTCACAAAATGCATTTTTATGCATACAATGCAGAAACATTTTAATTGGTTATAGCTCTTTATTTTTATGCTACTGTGTCATATGTTACAAATACATGCATTGTAACAATCAGAACTTGTAATATTTTTGTAAAATATTCACGTGTATTTTAAAACAGAGAAAGAAAAGATAGTATTTTAAATTTATTTCAATATTTACCATTTCTGATGTTCTTCATTCATTCCTGATGATACTGTTCTTTACCATTACATATCCCTTCAACCTGAAGAATATCTTTTAACATTCCTTATATTTGGGATCTGCATATAGTTAACTTATTTTTATTTTCTCTAAAAATGTCTCACTATTATTCTTGAAAGATATTTGTGTACACATGAAATTCCAGGTGGGCAAGCTTTTCTTTCAACACTTCAAATATGTCATTTTGCTGTCTTCTGTTTTCTATCATTTCTGATTAGAAATTTTGTAACATTCTAATTATTTTGCCCCTGAATGTACATTGTCCTTCTTCTCTGTCTGCTTCGAGACTTTACTCTTTATCTCTAGTTTTCAATAGCTGACTATGAAACATCTAGTTATGCTTTCTTTATATTTATTATGTTTGAATTTGACCAAGTCTATTGCATCTGTAAATATATGTCTTTCACCAAAACTGGGAAATTTTCAGGCCAGTATTTGTTCAAGTATTTTTCCTAGTCCAGTGTCTTTCAACTCTGTGGGATTATCATCATGTACACATTAAACGATTTTGCCTTTTGTTATGCTACTTGTCTCTAAAGTTCTGTTCCTTTTTCTTTCATCATTTTCTCCCCTTTTCTTTAGATTAGATATCTTCTATCAATCTATCTTTCTTTCTAGTGATTCTTTAAAAAAAAAAAAAAACAACTCTCTCCAGTCTATTAAAACCACACTGAGTCTTAATATCTAACCAGGGTTAGATACTGTATTTTTCACTTCTAAAGTTTGCATTTGATTCCTTTCAGTTCAGTTCAGTTCAGTTCAGTCGCTTAGTCATGTCCGACTCTTTGCAATCCCATGAATCGCAGCACACCAGGCCTCCCTTTTATTGTTTCTATTTTCCTCTGACATCTATCATTTCATTTATTATAAGCTTATATTCCTCTTTTGGTCAGTCATAGTTATAATACTTGCTTCAAAGTCCTAGACTAAACATTCTAATACCTGGATCATCTCAGTATTGATTTCTGATGATTATTATTTTCCTTGAGAACAGTTCATATTTTCCAAGTTCTTCATACACTTAATAATTTTGGATTGTATTCTGGAACTGTAAATATTATATTGTGGATGATATTGACTCTGTATTATTTCTCCAGAGTTTTGGTATCATTCATATAGCAGGCAGCTAATACTGTTTAACTCAATTTACAAACCCCTTCTCTTGAGCAGCAGCTATGTTCCACTTTGTTCTTTTCTCTTTAGAGAGTTGTTGGCAGTCTGCCCCATACCGTGTGTTTCTCACTTCAGTGCAGAGATTTAGGAATAGGGTAAACATAGAATTTGGAGTTTACCCTGATGATTCACATGGGAAAGAATCTGCCTGCATTGCAGGAGACCTGGGTTTGATCCCTGGGTTGGGAAGATCCCCTGGAGAAGATAATGGCTACTCATGCCAGTATTCTTGCCTGGAGAATCCCATGGACAGAGGAGCTTGGTGGGCTGCAGTCCACGGCCCTGCAAAGAGTCAGACACCACTGAGCGGCTAACACTTTCACTTCTTTTCTCTTGCTCTATTACTCTGCAGTGGAGAAGGCAATGGCACCCCACTCCAGTACTCTTGCCTGGAGAATCCCATGGATGGAGGAGCCTAGTAGGCCGCAGTCCATGGGGTCTCGAAGAGTCAGACAGGACTGAACGACTTCACTTTCACTTTTCACTTTCATGCATTGGAGAAGGAAATGGCAACCCACTCCAGCATTCTTGCCTGGAGAATCCCAGGGACGGGGGAGCCTGGTGGGCTGCTGTCTATGGGGTCGCACAGAGTCGGCCACGACTGAAGTGACTTAGCAGCAGCAGCAGCATTACCCTCCAGGATTAACTACTCACTTTCCAAAGATAGTGGTTGCTTTGAAATCTGATGCCTGTTACTATAGGCCAAAAGACTTTGTGTTTTCTTTCTGAGTTTCAGCCTCTGTCATCCAACTGAAAGTTCTAAGAATGAGTAACATTGTAAGTTATTCTCTTTTTCCAACTCTGCATCAGAAAACTTCTTTGGTCTTGTGTATATCTGAGAGTCCATAGGTAGTTTTTGTTTGAGTTATTCATAATTGATGCTCATCTGTTGGTCTCTTGATTTAGAGTTTACAGGAATGTATTTGAATATATCTGAAACAGAACCCAGATATTCAGTTTGTATTTTGTCATATAGTTCAGCAACAATGAAGCAAGCCTCAGGTTGGAGACACAGACATAAAATTCGTTAGGCTATCAACCCAGTTGATATTTAATTAGGAATGGTGATTTTCAGATGCTGGCCTCAAATAATAATCTACTTTCAATTTTGAACCTACCTTTTTATGTCTAAATTTCTAAAACAACTATTAAAATATATAAAAACCTGTGAGGTCTTTTCCCTGAGGTCATCACACAGTTATATAATCATCTTTCGCATATTTAGAAATACTTTTAAGCAAAACAACTCTTCAACATTATAAGGTATCCTATTAAGGCATTTGCTTAATTTACCTTGTATAAAGATCAGTCCTTTGCACCAATTTTATTCATAAAGTAACATCTATTTGAAAAGAAGATAGTGCCATGATACATGGCCATAGTATGATAATCTGATAACTGTTCGGGAGATGGGAGAGGCATAATAGATTGAAAATGTGGATCCTGTGAAGCCCCAATAACACTATTATTAGACTGAGTTTATTTTGTGAAAAAACTGCATCTTTACTATTTTTATATCTCCAGTATCTAGTTCCTTGACTTATATACGCTGTGTATTTGGTAGATTTTAAGAAAATTACATCAGATAAAAAACAATTTTGTTCATTCAATAATCATCTCTTGATGGATGTTGTTTGCAGAAGAGTATGACATTCATAGTCTGAAACATTTTGATACTAGGTTTTAGAATTTAATAAACACAATCAGGTAAGTCAAACTTTTTGACTCTAACTGACTTTACAAAATGGCAATCATGTTGACTAATTTACCAGGTGGTGCAAGTCACATAAGATAATGTAGGTGAAATTGTTTTCAAAACAGTAAATTTCTATTAAATGATAGGACTTCCCTAGTGGCTCAGTGGTTAAAGAATCCTCCTGCCAATGCAGATGGGGAGTTCGATCCCTGGGTTGGGAAAATTTCCCTGGAGAAGGAAATGGCAGTCCACTCCAGTATTCTTGACTGGGAAACCCCATGGGCAGAGGAGCCTGGCAGACTACAGCCCATTGGGTCACAAAAGAGTTGGACATGACTTAGCAACTAAACAACAATAACCATAAAATGCTAATCATGATTATCTCTGTGTAACACAGTATTCTAGTTAGTGTAGCAAACATAAAATACTCAAGATAAAATTCATTGCAGGGAAGAAGTTGCAGTCTAGACAAATGAACCTGTGAGCCTATAATTATGTAAAAAAATTCCCATGTGTAAGATTCATGTGTTCAAATTAAATGGTCTCTGATTGAGGATGCAAGCAATTCATCTAGAAGATGATATCTACAAACTTTGGAATGTAACTCTGTAATGCCTTCCTTTTGGCCTTCTAAAGCCCTATGCTTTCTTTTCCTGCTTATTTCAAGAAAGTTGAATAAATAAAATATCATAATGTATATTTGTATATTATGTTTATTTATCATTGCTACATTGGTTCATCATTTGTATATTCAAAAATATTTTTAAGATGGTGGGTGGCATGCAATTTGTAAAAAGAAGGTAAAAGTGTGGAGACAAGCCTCCTGTTTAGTTATCAGGCAATCCTCTCTGTTCTTGCATCACTTTAGCTTTTCTGCTTCCTTTTCTGAACCCAAGAGTACCCACTCTGATACTCTTGCCTGGAAAATTCCATGGGCAGAGAAGCCTGGTGCAGGCTATAGTCCATGGGGATCACAGAGTCGGACATGACTGAGCAACTTCACTTTCACTTTGAGAAAAGAGACCTGGGATTCCCATTTTAAAGTAATAAATGCTATTGTTCTGATCCTGACTCAAAATAGACAATTTAGAGGTTGGAGGTTAGGCTTTAATTCTAAAAGTACCTTCTCTGTGACTCACACTTCTTCCCTTTTCCATTTAAAGACTTAGCTGAGACCTTTATTTCAAA
Organism: Bison bison bison; assembly: GCF_000754665.1. Lineage (NCBI taxonomy): Eukaryota > Metazoa > Chordata > Mammalia > Artiodactyla > Bovidae > Bison > Bison bison. The sequence goes on along the minus strand of NW_011494868.1, from coordinate 1,179,249 downwards.
GAAGCAAACTATATAGTGCTAACTACACTATTAAATACAGCAGTGGACTTGGTGAATATGTTGAACGAGAGACAATAGTTTGCAATAACTGTAAATGGATATGACCTTTAAAATTGTATAAAAATAAAGTGGATTCTGTTCTGACAGTTTTCATGTAGCAGATACATTATAACTAGCACATTAGCTTCCCTTGTTTCTTAATTAACTACGGCTTGGGGGAGAAAATTGATATTTTGTGTTGGCTCCTCACACAGGACCAACACATGAAAGCCATCACAGACTAAAATGTGCTGGTTTCCTAGGCCCTCCTGCCTGTCCTTTGGAAAAGGTTTACATCTCTGTGCTAAAGATTATTTCCATTTTTCATGTTTAAGAAAAGGTCCTCCAATTGCACTATGACATTTATATCATGTAAGAGACATCTCATTGCTAAAGTAAATTTGTACATAGTATATCTCAGCATTAAGGTTTCTGGATTTTAATTAGGGGATGAAACATAAATCAGAATTTTAAGCCACAGTAGTTAATAGACCTGTCCGTATGCTTTCTATTAGACTAACAGTGCCAATCACAATATTCACACATAAACATGCCAAATTTTAGTTTGTGCTTAGGAAAGCCTTTGAAAACTTGTTCTCTACCTTGTATTGATAAAAGGTGGGATTTTTAGCCTTAGGTACTTTGCAGCAAAATGTGCACTGCAGTGAGAGTGCACCACTAAAAATAAATTCAGACTCACCTGCCTATCTGGCCTCCCCCTTGAGCCCTTTCTTATTTAATATGTGATATAGTGAGCAAAGCAAGAAAAAAAGCAAAAACAAAAAAGACATGTGGTATGCATGTTTATATCCACTGTACTTTAAAGGATTTAAAAAATTTTGTTTGGCTTTTTCAGTGCATTTAACTGCTCACAAATATATGAAAACATGCTTACATGTAGTAGTTTTTAAATTTAATGGTGTATTTTTTGGAAAACCAGGGAAATGTGGAACACCTGCTTTTAAACAGCCTGTTAAGGTTTTCAGTTATATGCTTAGGCAACTACAGAGCCACTGAAAGCAACAGTGTACCAAGAACCACAGTATTTAGAATTATCCACAAAATAAATAGAATATCCTACCAAGGATCAAAAACTTAATGTGAATCATTTGTCTCATGGATACTTTTGGTAGGTTGTGGTAAAGAAAACCACAGCCTATGGCAATGTTAAATGCTAAAGCATAATTAGTGATAATACGTCCGTCACTTTCTGCCAGGCAAGTAAAAATGCCCAAAGTTATCTTCTTTCAAATAGTTCATTCTCTTTTGTTTGGTACAAAATTTCCTAAAAAGCATGAGTCTCACTCTATTGTTAACATAAGTTAATTTTGAGAAGAAAAGAATGAAAAGAAACCAAAGGCGATTTTCACGTATTACTTTGTACATTTTTGACATTTTAAGTCCAGTGAGAATTTACCCATATATAAACATTGCATAAAGAAAGAATGCATGTATTGATTTTCACTCTAAGAAAAAAGAATTTTCATTAGTTGTCTAAATTAGCATCGTTTTTTCTAGATTTCCTCCTATGCACTAGAGAATGTGATTGGTGCATGGTTGTATTGTATTTTAAAAATGCACAGGACTGTCTTAACTACTGATCTTACAGTCTGGCAGAGAAGACTGGCAAGTGACATTGGACTGGTAGTAGAGTGTCAGAACAGCATTATTAGAGGTATTCTGAAGTGCTTGGGTGTTCATTGGAAGGACTGATGTTGAAGCTGAAATTCCAGTAACTTGGCCACCTGATGCGAAGAGCTGACTCCTTTGAAAAGATCCTGATGCTGGAAAAGATTGAGGGCAGGAGGAGAAGGGGATGACAGAGGATGAGATGGTTGGATGGCATCATCGACTTGATGGACATGGGTTTGGGTGGACTCTGGGAGTTGGTGATGGACAGGGAGGCCTGGCGTGCTGTGGTACATGGGGTCGCAAAGAGTCGGACACAACTGAGCGACTGAACTGAACTGAAGTGCTGAGGGAGCAGAGGAGAAAGATACACAACAGGTGGGGAATGTCAGGAAGGGGCAGTGATATCAGTTTGGTGCTGAGCCCTGTGGAAAAAACACAAATATCTCAGTTGAATACAGAAAGGAAGGCCAATATAACAGAGAGAAGAGCATCTGTGAAGCACAGACTGGAATACAACATGACTACCTTACAAGAGTAATTCGCGTAGCCTAGAGCAAGCTAAGAAAGCGTATTTTCTAGGAAGTGACATAGAATGAGGTCGCACACATAGACCAGCTATTCTACATTAATGCTTGTTTTTAGTGCTGGTCCAGGGCGTCAGAGATTGGGGAAAAAAAAGTTCAAACAGAGGAATAAATACTCAGATTTACATTCCATGGTGCCTGAGGATCACAGCCAAATGATTTCTCAACAGCTGTCTGTACTTCATCTAGCATTTAATATATGTACGATTAGTGATAATTTCAATAATTGTTATGCCACCACCTGGGAGAAGGTATCAGTGTCCTATTTCCCACATGCAAAGGGTTATCTGTAGACTCCTTAAATATGTGAGCAACTTAACCCAAGAATCTCATTTTGAGTGTGTATTTCCTAGGGCTGTTCATGAGTCCAACAGGAAAGAGATGGCAACATCAATGGCAACAATTCATAAAGCAAAAGCAGTTTTAATAGAAATGGTGATGAAACATCCTAAATCTAACAACAGTGGACAGAAAAGTTGCTATTCACAGGTCTAAAGGGGGAAGAGGAGGTGTGGTTACATAAGCTAGGGAGATTACCTGTAGGCAAATGCTGCCTGATAGTAGGTTTGGTCTTTAGTAGAGCGACACTGCCAATTTGTAGTGGTTTTGTGGGGAGACACTCAGAGTAACAAGGACTGGACCTCTCACCCATTCTCTTAATTCCTATTGGTGCCAACCTTTGGCTAATTTGAAATCAAAATGAAGAACTGATCAGCTATTTAGGAAGCTGTGTGGAAACAGTGAAGCCAATCTGATGGGAAGAATGGAAATATCAAACATATCACACCTCTTTTTTTTTTTCATCAGTGGGATGGTTGGCTTCAGGGCACCATATCTCAAAAAGTTTCCTAGAGTCATAGTTTTATAGTGTGCTAATCATTTAATTTTAAGAATTTTCAAGTGATCAATTATGATTATATCAAATACACAGAAAACATGTCCATATGGATGAGCCACTCAGGTCTTTAATATACAAATAGCAGTGCAGCCCTCCAAGTACACATGCAGTATTCTTAGATGCATTTGAATATTAAACTCCTTTTTAGAGTTTAAGTTGGAGGGCGAATTAGGAACTATGAGGCTATACTTACAAATTCAAGGAAAAAAGATACTCAATTTTTATATTTTTTTCTGAGTTATTGTGTTGGCTGACAAAAAATTCATCTGCCACAGCTATCATATTCACGAAACTCAACGTTTTCTGTCTTTTCATCATGGAAGATATGACCCTACTGACCACAGTTCATTGGCTCATTGAAAATATTATAGTTTTATCAAAAACTATTTGTGTATACATCATTTTGCAATTTGACTTGAAGTAATCTTTATAAAAACTTCAAAGCTATAAGCTTGCATTTTCAAAAATGAAATTCTTTCAGTTCTGGGGTAGGGTTCCATATTTTCCCTCTTCAGTTCTCTGCTCTTAACATTATGTCTTTTAGTAGCTAAATCTCCTTGTCATTTCTGCTGCTAAAGAGCTACGTAAGAATAAATAAAATGGCCCAACTTCCTTGATATGGCTGTGGAATCTTCTAGCTCTTGCCTTGGGATTAGTGCTTCAAAATCTGAAATGTATATTCTCTTGCTTACGTTCTTTTCCCGTATTTACTTTGAGGCCATTCTTGTATTCTCTTCTGAGCATCTTTATACATTTATTTTTGGCTGTACGGAGTTTTGTTGCTGTGCATCCTTTCCTCTAGTTGCTGTGAACAGAGACTCCCTCTAGTTGCGGTCCGCAGACGGCTCACTGCAGTGGCTTCTCTTGCTGTTCTCTAGGCTTCAGTAGTCGCGGTGAGTGGGCTCAGTAGTTGCGGTTCCTGGACTCTAGAGCCCAGGCTCAGTAGTTTGTGGCGTACGGGCTTCGTTGCTCCTTGGCATGTGGGACCTTCCCCACCCAGGGACAGAGGCTGCGTCTTCTGCATTGGAAGCGTACTCTTTACCACTGAGCCATCGGGGAAACCCCATCCTTATATTCTTAAACGTGAAACGCGTATACTTAGTGTACTTTTCTTATTGTAGTTTGAACTTTTCAATATCAGAAGAATAACTGGAAAGCAATTACAGGAAAGAAAATAAAGGAATCTTGAAAACTGCAAAATTAAGCACAATGATTTCAGATAATTGACAAGTCAGTATGTGATATCATCTCAAAATATTTTGGACAGTTGGTTAAAATATCCACCTTGACACTATGATTTACGGCAAACTAGTTAATCATTAGGTCTGTGATGGACATGCTTACATTCTGCAGCTGCAGTTTCATTGGGGGGTCTCGTGATCACTTGCAGATGTGCAAAGGAATTTGAGTATTCTGTCCTCAATCCTCTTACTCTTTTAAAACCTTCTCTCATTTCACTGAACAATATGATTAATATGATTGGATACAATACATATTCATCGATTCATTTACATAAACAATACATTTATAAACAATTCATAAACAATACATTTACATCAAATTTTGGTGTAAATTTTTATTCTATCAATAAATGTATATTTGGAATTTTCTAATTTTTCTGTTTTTATTTTTGATATTATAACTGATTTAAATTAAAAAAATTAGAGTAGACACCCATAGATTATTTTGAAATTTTCACAATATAGTGCTTGGAACATAGAAGTATTTGTTGAATTAAAAAAAATATATTCTGGATTATAGCTTTGTCCTTCTGCTACATATTAAAAAATAAAAATTGCTAATAAATAGGGAAAGGTAGCCCAATATCACTCATTGCTATATAACTTCCAAGGTTTAATATTTACTTCAGAAAATATAGAATTTAGCCATGGGTAAAATGAAAATTTTAAATTATTCATAAGGTAAGATGTTATTGGAAAAGATGGTACATCTGTGTCTGAAACATGTCAATTATTTTACAAAAGAATGCTATCATTTATGATGTACAAACAGATTCTCCAAAGCTAATATATTGAGTCATAAATCTTTGCTTGAATATTTTTCATTTCAAGTCACTGATGGGCAGAATCGTGGAGATGTGCCACTATAAATAAAATGGTATTGGAGTGTCACAAGCTGAGTGATTTTTGCATGAGTAAAAGTAGACTGCAGTATTCCAGATGATGACAGAATGATTTCTTCAAAATATCAATTTTTACTTAAATCCACTTAAAGAATATTTTCATAACTTATTAATTAATAGAACAAGATAAAACATTCTATAATTACATTCTCTATTAGTTTTTGCTTTTTAAGAATAAATTTCATTGAAAATATGTGTTAGAAGGTAATTATACTAAAGCTTTGAAAGTTTATAAAAGAGTGTGTGCATGTGTATAAAAATGTAAATTGCTTCTCCTTAGAACAAATCAATCATTTCTTTATAATAAATATTGCTGGTATGCTTTTGGTGTGAAAATGAATATGTCATTTCTGATTTGGTGTTATAATGTATTAATCTCCTGTGGGTAATAGCCAACCTACTGTATAAAAGAGTGCTTCACAGTACATCAAAAATTGCAATCAGAGTTCTTTCCCCTGTGATTTGTATTCTAGAAAGAAAAATACAAAACTAAAGTGGTCTGTGGGCACCTTCTCTCCATGTGAGAACAGGGTCAAGACCACCAATTTGACTCATATTTAAAAGCTCATATCTTTCAATGGTAAACACTAGAGAAGAAAAATATTTGTTTATTAGTTTTCTCAGTTTAGCCTGACAATACCAATGTATACATATACATGACTTTCGTATTTAGAGAATTAAATCTTAATTCAGAAACAGCTGATCAAAATGTTTACTTTCAGTAACTGTTTTTAAAGTGAAGTCACTCAGTCGTGTCCGACTCTTTGCGACCCCATGGACTGTGGCCTACCAGGCTCCTCAGTCCGTGCGATTTTCCAGGCAAGAGTAGTGCAGTGGGTTGCCATTTCCTTCTCCAGGGGATCTTCCCAACCCAGGGATGGAACCCGGGTCTCCTGCACCGCAGGCAGACGCTTTACCATCTGAGCCACAGGGTAGATAAACATGGTTGTCAATGATGGTGATCTTTATAGTCAGGAAGATGTATGTTTTAGTATAAATTCCCATAATACAGATGCATGGGCTTAATCACAACATGAGAAACCTTGTATAAATGCTTGGCATGTATCCAGTATTATATTAAAGGTCTTCTGAACATTATAACACACAATCCTCATAGCAACATGATGATGCATTTCACAGATTATAGAAATGAGACAGAAAGTTTGCGAGTTAGCTGAAGAAAAAAAATAAAAGATATTAAACTCGTCTGTCCAACTCAAGTTTATACTCAAAACACCTGTGTTCTGCCTCCTTCCAATTTATGTAAAATTTCCGAGTTTGTTTCCTCTTAAGACGGGAACATTTGTTTCCTTCTTCAAAGCTCATGTTAGAATTAGCATAAATGAAAAATCCTTAGCATGGAATCTGGTGCATAATGGTCTGTAAAAAATACAACTGCTATTACTTTAACATATGTTGAAAGGATATTTCTTCTAAATAATTAACAGATATGATGTTGTTGATGATACTGTTATAATAGTTGAATTGCCAATTTATCCTTTTTCAAATTGGATGTTCCATTCTTCATAGGGAGTGCGATTGCCTGTCTTGTTCTCTCTCTGTAAGAGAAGGTCAGAGAGAGAGATGTGTTCCTGAATACTTTGCTGCAGGGAAATGACATTATAACTAACTCAATGAATCATGAGAAAAGGATAAATAGAATAACTACTAAATTTGAGATAAGATATGAATCATAAACAAACATGGTGTGTCAATTGTAAATTTTTTTCATCAAAAACTTACTTTCTCTTGATTTTGAAATGGGAATATCTAGAAAGAAAGTGATCTGGATAGTAGCAGAAAAAAATGGGCCAATAATAATAACTAGCATTTACCAACTGCATAAGTATTCAGTGCCTACTGCTGTTCTAGGGAGTTTTATATGGAAACTCTGTTAACAAGAGGTACAATGGTTATCACCTTTTACAGATGAGGAAACTGAGGTACATGTAAGTAAAATACAATTGATTCAAGATTACACAAAAGATTGAACTCAGTCAATGTGGCCTCAGAGTCCATAATTTAAAACAAGAAATAATTGAGTGTATATATTTATCCATGCATTTTTTTTCCTTTGGTATTTAAACAGGCAAAGTGACTTAAAATATAATACTCACTGGCAAAATATAGTATAAAGGATAAAAGCTCTAGCTTTGGAATACAAAAAATAGGTAATGCATTAATTATGTGACTTTAGGCTATATAAGGCTTCTCTGAGCCTCATTCTCCTTATCTATTAACTGGAATGATACTAGTTCTTCTGTGGTTTGTAATAGTGCCTTTAAGAGATACTTAAGTTAAAGGTTGGCATAACTTTGCATGTAGAATATCTTCAACAACTGTTCACTGAATATGAAATTAGAAAGCATCTTGAATTTTAGAATATTACTCTTTTAACATTTCGTTGTGATTGAATCTACCTTATCTGTGAATTCATAATCAGCAGTTCATTTCAAGATCCTAAAGCATTATTTAAATGAAAGTGAAATAATTCTATAATATAAAGCAACACAACTTCCCCGAATAAACCATTATAGAAGATTTAAGTGAAGAAATAACTTTTCCTTCCTCAGCTTTCCTCCTTCCTATTAAATATCCCAATAGGTTTATTTACGTTATTTTTCTGATTAACTGCTGAGTAAATGTCTAAAATCTAAATGATTTTTTAAACTGTTTTTTCTCTTTTTTTATTTTTTAAAAGAATTATCACATAATCAAAAAAAATCTAAGTTTGCCATATACAAGGTATTTTTTTAACCATGATCATAATTTGTTTGCTATGAGAGGTAATCTGTGAGAAGTCATATTACCCCTCCCTTTTTTTTAATAGAAAATGCATCTGAATTTTAAAGAAGTAAACCACCTTCTTCTAGATAGAAAATGCTAGTAAACCAGATTATAAATCCAGATTTGTCCACCGAAACAAACAGGCGCTCATTACCCGCACGGGTTTAATAGCCCCTGATGATTTGTGCTGATCGTCCACAGGCAGCATCTGATTCATTAACATAATATAGGTCTGGCCTTACATTTCAGGTAGCAAAGTAATTTATAATCTATCATTAGCTGAATGTCTGAGAGAGGTAGTAAAACTTCATGTTGAGTCATTAGCATGACTTCACAACCCGGCAATCACATTAATGTCCGGGAACCAGAGACCCGAAGGCTGCTTTCTGCTTACTGCATCTGTTTTCAATTATTATGCTATCTGGATTCCCAGTTCAAGTCAATGTTCTGACCTTTAAAATTTTTTTAAACAATACCGTAGTTACAGTCTTCTTCTTGAGTTACTTCTTCCTGAAATAATTTTGTTCTTGTTGCATAAATTTGCAGCTCTTGAAAAGTCTTGAACCATGTCTGTGCAGTCAGGCTGGGTTAGGGAAAAACAAGTGGCCTTTTACTATTCCCAGATAGAATAACTAGTGATTGAAGCAATTAGAACAAGAAGAGCATTCTTGTACCAATTGCCATATTTGACCAAAATAAACAGACATTTTATTAAGTATATATTGATTTTCCAGTCTGGCTACAAGTTCAAGTACATATTAGGATAATGCACATTGATCAGTGCAGTACAGCACAGAGCACATTGTAAGAACACGGGTTATTTAACCTGTTTCAGATTTCAGGGAGCTACATAGAAGGCTCATGCTGCATTTGGTAATAGAAATTTATTTTGAGAATATATAAGGTAATGTAGAAGCACAGGAAACTCAACTTTTTTGGTCAAACCTTCTGGTCTTGAAGATTTGAAACTACAGTCAGAGTATCAAAATGTCCAATGGAAGCTTTTTATAAGCCAGCCACTATACAAGGCATTTTATGTACATTATATATTAATCCCCTTGATAACTCAGAGAAGATATTATCATACCTACTTTTATATGACAGCATTCAGGTTTAAGAGATAGAATGATTCTCTCTCTATCACATAGCTAGTAGATGTCAGGGTTAGAATCTGAACTTGAGCTTTGGTAGAAATCAATTATGGAGAAGGCAATGGCACCCCACTCCAGTACTCTTGCCTGGAAAATCCCATGGATGGAAGAGCTTGGTGGGCTGCAGTCCATGGGGTCGCTAAGAGTTGGACACAACTGAGCAACTTCGCTTTCACTTTTCACTCTCATGCTTTGGAGAAGGAAATGGCAACCCACTCCAGTGTTCTTGCCTGGAGAATCCCAGGGGCGGAGCATGGTGGGCTGCCATCTATGGGGTCGCACAGAGTCGGCCACGACTGAAGCAGCTGCAGCAGCAGCAGAAATCAATTATGGGATGGGGTTGATAAAGCCAAATAAAATAATACTGTTATGCTGATAGTCTTTCTGTGTACCACATCCTCCACCAACCCCATGTTATTTTCTTGACTCTTACTTTCTCACAAGGAAAGATTAATGATATTTGTACATGAAATGGTCCAAGAATATCAGAAAGATATTAAAAGGAGGAATTTCCTGCTGTATCAACAAACCAAAAGAAGTATTGGCCTGGGTATATAGTTTGGATTCTGAATTCTGCCCCTACCCAAATATTTGATCTTAACCAGCCTTCTGAGCCCTCCCTTTGCTCATTGTTTTAAAGTCCATATTCCCCTCACACTCAGTGTAATGTGTGACTTCTTAATTAATGGGGCTTTTCTATGGAAAATGTTAGTTGCTCAATCATGTCCAATTCTTTTTGACCCCATGCTGTAGCCCGCCAGGCTCCTAAATCCATGGGATTTTCCAGGCAAGTATGGTGGAATGGGTTGCCCTTTCCTTCTCCAGGGGATATTCCCAACCCAGGGATCAAACCTGGATCTCTCACATTGCAGGCAGACTCTTTACTGTCTGAGCCACCAGGAAGCCAGCTTCACTGCTGGCTCAGACCTTAAAGAACAGCCTGCGATGAGGGAGACCTGGGTTGGATCCCTGGGTTGGGAAGATCCCCTGGAGGAGGGCATGGCAACCCACTCCAGTATTCTTACCTGGAGAATCCCATGGATTTAGGAGCCTGGTGGGCTGCAGTCCATGGGGTCACAACTGAGCGAGCACAGCACATTCTATCCAATCTCACACACTTAATTTTCAGCATTGTAGACATTCTATAAATATTTACTAAATGAATATTAAAAAAAGGGGATGAATGTAAAACTGTGGATTATGATAAATAATTGTGAATAATTTAAAAAGATTCTAGCATTCATTGAGGTAATATTGGCACTTGATTAAGTTGTTTATGATATTTTGTTTTGGATCTGTGTGATCCCCACCACAGAAGAAAAATGGCCAGATACTGATAAAAATTTTCTTGTACTTGACATTTATTATTGAAATAATACTTAATAGCTACTAATTGTATTGTAGAAAGATATACTCTGGGTAATTCAGGGTTCAAAAAGTCAATTACCAATTGGCAAGCTTTTAGAATCTCCTAAGACTATTACCTCACTATCTTTTAGAGATACACATTTCATGGTTTCCTATTTAAAAAATTATATCCTTTATCAGAGTGAGTCAGAAGCTGTTAAACAGTGTTATGCTTGTTATCAAATGCTATTCATGATATTGAAAACAAATAATTAAAGTATGAAATGTGTGTGTTTATTCATATTTGTGATTTAAACTCTTACAGAAATTTTTTTAGTAAAATTATATTCAACCTAAGGATTATTTTTATCAGACAATGGAGAATAATACATTTTGTAGGCTGTTAATTTACTTTAAAGTTTATTTGTAGAACTAAAACAATCATATCTATGAATAAAATGTACTTTTCTTTTGAATGATCCATGGGGATGCATTTCTTACCAGCCAGTGTTGAAAATTTCTTGTTAGTTTCTATGCTATGTTGATTTGAGGCCAAAGGTTATTGTCTTGATCATCAGAAGTTTATGTGGAATAATTTTATGATATTAGTCATAGTCTTTACTATAAATCTGGAGAAGGGAATGGCAACCTACTCCAGTGTTCTTGCCTGTACAATCCCATGGACAGAGGAGCCTGGTGAGCTACAGTCCATGGGGTCACAAAAAGTCAGACACAACTGAGTGATGAACACTTACTGTGAATAATTCTTCAGTCAGTGTTTAGCACATCTTCTTTAGTTTTATAAAATAATATTGGAGCCAAATGAATTATTTCAATGTCATCATGGAAATTTTAGCCTCTTTCTTAAGAAAAATATACACATAGAGACACACCTACATACCCATATGTCTTCACGTTTTTAAGTGCTCTTAAACTCATCCATAAATCTCAGGTTAATTACTTGCAAATAAATAATGAAAGGAAGTCAATAATGAATGAATATCTGTCATTGTACTGTGGGCGAAATGAGGCCAAGATAAATATGAAGCTTGCTTCTTGCCTTGGAGGAGCTCACTACTAGAATTCCACATAAAGATTTCATAAAAAGTAAAACACCCAGTTAGAGAGACATATTAAAGATCAATAGCACATGTGAAGCAAATATTTGTAGAGTGAATACTAAAATATAATTCAATGAGAAAGAATAAAGAGTAAAGTAGAAAAATAAAAAATACTCTTTATAGAAAAACATGCACAATATTAGAAAATTCTCAACCTCAGTCATAATTAAAGAAATAAAAATACTTCAAAAATAATTGTTATTTATTCCTACTATTTAGCAAGGGTAAATAAGGTTTATATAATACTCACAGGAAAATGGCAGAGCAATTTTGCATTGCATGAAAATTGAAAGAGTTCGTTCACCCTACCTCTCCCTCTTCTCCTGTTCCTTTCCCCAAACTGAACTCTTTAAGAACTATTAATATTTAATCCTAGGTTTTGACAGCTCCAGGTGTTAGTGATGGACAGGGAAGCCTGGTGTGCACTAGTCCATGTGGTAGCAAAGATTCAGACATGACTGAGTGACTGAACTGAACTGAAGGTTTTGAGTCGAGACAGAAGAAATCAAACGTCCAAAAAGGGGATGGGAAGCCACTTTGGTCCAGGGAGAGGTGACAACCCAAGTAGGTTGATGAGAGCATCTTTACCAAAGAGTCAGCAATGACAGAAAAAGACTAAGTGTAAAAATCCAAGTGGAGTGGAGGAAGGCATCTTCATGGAGGAAGAGGGCAGTAAACAAATTAGTAATAATGGAGCCAGCTGAATAAGCTACAAATAAGAAAAAGAGAAAAAAATCATCGGGTTGGAATTGCTTGTATTGGCACAAATACCTAGCTTTCGATATATACAGGTGCGGAAATAAATATAGGTAGATTATATATAGGCATAAACAGTGCAAAAGACTTAGAAGGAAATAGAAAAATATTTTTTAAAAATTGATAATCTAGCTCTGCCCTTTGAGAGGGCTGGAAACTAGTGATACCTCATAGTAATGATGATACCAAACTCCAAATTTTGGCTTCTATGCACCAATCTCCACTAAAAAGAACTCTGATTCGTGGAGAAATGACTAACCGTAGGGTTCAGTTCAGTTCAGTTCAGTCGCTCAGTCGTGTCCGACTCTTTGCCACCCATGGACCAAAGCACGCCAGGCCTCCCTGTCCATCAGCAGCTCCCGGAGTGCACGCAAACCCATGTCCATTGAGTCAGTGATGCCATCCAACCATCGCATCCTCTGTCAACCCCTTCTCCTCCCACCTTCAATCTTTTCCAGCATTACGGTCTTTTCAAACGAGTTAGCTCTCCACATCAGGTGGCCAAAGTATTGGAATTTCAGCTTCAGCATCAGTCCTTTCAATGAACACCCAGGACTGATCTCCTTTATTATGGACTGGTTGGATCTCTTTGCAGTCCAAGGGACTCTCAAGAGTCTTCTCCAACACCACAGTTCAAAAGTGTCAATTCTTTGTCACTCAGCTTTCTTTATAGTCCAACTCTCACATCCATACATGACTACTGGAAAAACCATAGCCTTGACTAGATAGACCTTTGTTGGCAATGTCTCTGCTTTTTAATATGCTGCCTAGGTTGGCCATAACTTTCCTTCCAAGGAGCAAACATCTTTTAATTTCGTGACTGCAATCACCATCTGCAGTGATTTTGGAGCCCCAAAAAATAAAGTCAGCCAGTTTCCTCATCTATTTCCCATGAAGTGATGGACTGTGATCTTAGTAATCATAGGGTAGCAAAAGGAAATAAGATAAAACCTTAGAACCTGTTGGGTCAGAAAGCAGGGAAGGTCTGGAAAATGATGGAGCCAATAAAAGCAATGGTTATAGATTATAAGCTATTGAATAAAATAAGACACCTTGAATCCAAGCTAAAATAATAAACAGGTATGATGGGAGAGGGGATATTTAAATAATTTTAAAGAACTTCCTTATAGAATGAAAAGTACAAATGTTGGTGGGGGGAGGTGGAAAGTAACTTTAGCAGAAAAGCTTGGAAGAACAATTACAAAATAATTAAAGCTAACATCATCAATATTTAGATGAATTAAAAATGCTCACTAATGGATAGGATGCAATGAGAAGAAATAGCATGATCTCTGTAGCATTCCTGCCAAGGGCACATCACCAAAATCTAATCATGAGAAAACCTCAGATAAATCAAACTGAAGGACCTTCTGCAACATACCAATGGGCTATTTTCAAAAGTATCAAGGTCATAAAAATCAAGGGAAGCTAAAGGTAATATTTTAGACTGGAGAAGACTAAAGAGAAATAAGAAATAAATGTAAAACACAATCTGAATTTCAGTGCGTCTGTTGTAAAAAGGACATTAGGAAAAATTTTTAGAGGGTCTGAGAATTAGATGGTAGTAATGTACCAAAATAAAAGAAAACAATAGAATAAGAAAGACTAGAGATCTTTTCAAGAAAATTGAAGATATGAAGGGAACATTTCATACAAATATGGGTCACGATAAAGGACAGAAAAAGTAAGGGCCTAATAGAAGCCGAAGAGATCAGGAGGTGCCAAGAATACACAGAAGAACTGTACAAAGAAAGTTCTTAATGACCTGTTAATAACCACGATGGTGTGGTCACTCGCTGAGAGCCAGAGATCCTGGAATGTGAAGTCAAGTGGGCCTTAGGAAGCATTACTATGAAAAAAGCTGGTGCAGGTGATGGAATTCCAGCTGAGCTGTTTAAAATCTTATGAGATGATGCTGTAAAGTACTGCACTCAATACGTCAGCAAATTTGGTAAACTCAGCAGTGGCCACTGGACTGGAAAAGGGCTGATTTCATTCCAGTCCCAAAGAAGGGCAAGGCCAAAGAATGTCAAACTACTATAGAGCTGTGCTCATTTCACATGCTAGCCACATAAGGCTCAACATCCTTCAAGCTAGGCTTCAACAGTACTTGAACTGAGAATTTTCAGATGTAAAATCTGGATTTAGGAAAGGCAGAGGAAATAGAAGTCAAATCACCAATATCTGTTGGGTCACAGAGAAAGCAAGGTAATTCAAGAAAAACATCTACTTCTGCTTCATTGACTACGCTAAAAACCTTTGACTGTGTGCATGTGCTAAGTCACTTTAATCTGTCCAACTCTTTGAGACCCTATGGCCTGTAGCCCTCTGGGCTCCTCAGTCTATGGGATTCTCCAGGCAAGAATACTTGAGCGGGTTACCATTTCCTCCTCCAGGGGATCTTCTTGACCCAGGGATCCAACCTGTGTCTGTTAGGTCTCCTGCTTTGGCAAGAGGGTTCTTTACCACTAATGCCACCTGGTGTGGATCACAACAAATTGTGGAAAATTCTTAAAGTAGATGGGCATACCAGACCACCTTACCTGCCTTCTAGGAAGTCTGTATGCAGGTCAAGAAGAAACAATTGCAACCAGACATGGAACAATGGATTTTGTTTTTGAGAAAGGAGTACAACAAGACTGTATATAGTCACCTAGCTTGTTTAACTTCTATGCAGAGTGCATCATGCAAAATACTGTGGTAGATGACTCTCAAGCTGGAATCAAAAAGTAATTAGCCTCCAACTAAAATAAATAAATTTAAATTTAAAAACAAAAGATTCCTAGGAGAAATATCAACAACCTCAGATATGCAGATGATGCCACTCTAATGGTAGAAGTGAAGAGGAGCTAAAGAGCCTCTTGATGAAGATGAAAGAGGAGAGTGAAAAAGCTGGCTTAAAACTCAGCATTCAAAACACTAAGACCATGGCATCCAGTCCATCACTTCATGGCAAATAGAAGGGGAAAAAGTGGAAACAGTGACAAATTTTATTTTCTTGGGCTCCAAAATCACTGCAGACAGTGACTGCAGCCATGAAATTAAAAGACATTTTTTCCTCAGAAAGAAAACTATGACAAACTAAGACATCATATTAAAACAAAAAACAAACAAACAAACAAAAAAAACAGAGCCACCATTTTGCCATCAAAAGTCCGTGTAGTCAAAGCTATGGTTTTTTTCAGTAGTCATGTACAGATGTGAAATTTGTACCATAAAGAAGGCTGAATACCAGAGATGTGATGCTTTCGAATTGTGATGCTGGAGAAGACTCTTAAGAGTCCCTTGGAGGTGAAGGAGCATCTCCTTGTTGTAAGGAGATTAAGCCAATCAATCATAAAGGAAATCAACCCTGAATATTCATTGGAAGGACTGATGCTGAAGCTGAAGCTCCAATACATTGGTCACCTGATGCGAAGAGCCAACTCATTGAAAAAGACCCTGATGTTGTGAATGATTGAAGGCAGGAGGAGAAATTGGCATCAGAAGATGAGACAGTTGGATAGCATCACCCACAAATCAACAATGAGTTTGAGCAAACTCCAGGAAGGATACAGGGATCTGGCATGCTGCAGTCCATGGTGTCACAAAGAATTGGGCATTACTTTGCAACTGAACAATAACAACACTACCAATTCTACTAGTTCTAAGGTTTCCTTGTTTGTAAAAAATACATATTAAAATATTTGGAAGTTATGACCATTACATAATGACTTGAGTTCAAATGGTTTAGGGAAACAAATCCTTTGTCATGTTCTTGCAATTTTTCTATAACTGAGACTGTTTCAAAATTTAAAAAAGAAGTTTATTCATTTCAATTTTGTAATTTCACAAGTAATCTATACCATATACATACTTTCACTAGTATTTAAAAAATATACACACACATACACACAACCCACAGGGCTTCCCCTCCACTCTGAGATGCCTTTTGTCACTGAGGAAAGAAGAAAAGACAGAAATCCTCTACCTCAAATAGTCTTGAGTGCAGACCTTTACATGAAAGAATTTAAGGGCTGACAGACTGATTTTGACTGTGATGCTGATTATACGACCCTATGTGTTTGTCGAAATTCATAGAACTACACGGTAAAAACACTTTATCAGACAAATGGTTACCTCAGGTTAGGGAGATAGTGACAGAAACAGGTGGTAAAATATTGCTTTGGGATCTAATTAATGCTCTGTTTTTTGTTGTGAGTGGTATTCATAATAAGGCAAAAAATCACTGGGCCAAACACCAATGTTTTAAATATGTTATTATTTTATGCCTAAGCAAAAATTACATTAGGTGTTTAATGTTAATGATTGAAATGCCAATAATATCATCATACCAGTAATGTTAATAACTGTTTTATAGTCATGCCAGAAATATAAACTGATGACAAACATTTAAATTTCCAGGAAGATTTGAAATAATTCATTGAAAAGACCATATTATGGAAATGCTTTATCAATACTCACCTGGAACAGGCTGTAAATTATATTCCTATCTCTGTCCTCACTTGCATGCAGTCGACATCATTATAATGAAAGGAAAACAGTGGTGCAAGGGGGTTAAAAGCAATTATGCTAATATTATTGGTAGTGCCTAAAAGTAATCAAGAGTATGTGTGCCCTGTGCGCTCAGGTGCTTAGGTGTGTCAGACTGCTTGTGGCCCTATGGACTGTAGCTCCCAGGCTCCTCTGTCCATGGGATTCTCTAGGCAAGGCTGCTGGAGGGCTTGCCATGCCCTCCTCCAGGGGATCTTCCTGACCCAGGGACTGAACTGGGACATCCTGTGTCTGCTGCATTGCAGGTGGATTCTTTACCACTGAGCCACCATGGAAGCCCAGTTGAGAGTATACTGGAATCTATATTCAAAACTCGATCCCCAGTTCTAGCTTGTCTTTATTCACCAAAAACTAGAGTCTCTTCCAGTAGAACCATATCTTATTTGAGGGAGGAAGCAGGGATAACATGGTGACAAAGAAAAATGAAGTAGATGAAAGGCATCATCCATAGGATATGTTGAAAAAATAGAACATGTAGCATAAAATACCTGCTGCATATGTTTCATGATTTTATTACCATTAATAACTATTGCTGCTAAAAGAAATGAAAGGATGCTAGTGCAGCTAGTGATTGTATCAGGCAGATATTAGTACAGAACAGTCATGATTGTGTCTACTCTTTGAAGAATTCAGTGTAATTTTAATAGTGTCTATGAAATTCTAACATCCAGCCACACTCCCCACTAACAGCTTTTTCTCCACATCATATGTGAATTGCCAAATTAAAATATGAGACCTCCTAAAGTTTATGCCATCAAAAAACTCTTTTTCAAATCAACATTGTAGTAGTTCACCATTTCTCCTCCCATAGAAGAATAAAGCATGCTCTCAAAGCTCAATATTCAAAGCAAAACAGGGAGTATTTCCTACAAGTTGTTTGTTTTCAATTTACACTTCTCCTCACCTCAGCATACCCATGGATCTGCAAAACTGTTACTTCTCAGCCATCTGGGAGAGAGTGTGAGTTCCTGTTGTAAAGCTGTTTCTCTCAAAAAAAGCTCTTCCTGTAAAGAATGTATGTTTAGAAATGGCAATAAAAGAGAATATTAGATAACTAAATTTCCTCATGTTGTAGAAAAACAATTCCTTAGTTGAATTGGTTGACTTTGGCATGCTAAAGCTATATTGAAATGGATTTGTCCATTCATTTTAAATAGGCCTCTACCTTCTTAAGATATCATATTGCTCTATACCCACGAGGTTAGCTAAATATTAAAAAATCTTTTTCACAGTAACACATTTTAGGCTACCTTGTGTCTCTATTCTGCACATTAAGTTAGTATTCTACTTTCAATGTATTTCATCAGGAAATTAAATTAATAAATTAGCATTAGTAGAAGGTCATGGAGATAAAATTTTCTTTGCTTTCATGTGACTTTTCCTTTAAAACCATATGTGTTACACTGTATTATATTATATTTATTTCTGTATTTGTTTGGGGCTTGGCTCAGATGGTAAAGAATCTGCCTGCAAAGCAAGAGACCCAAGTTTGATCCTTGGGTTGGCAAGACTCTCTGGAGAAGGGTATGGTAACACAGTCTAGTCTTCTTGCATAGAGAATTCCGTAGAGAGAGGAGCCTGGTGGGCTACAGTCCACGGGGTCACAAAGAGTCAGACGTGACTGAAGTGATTTAGCCTGCATGCAGCTATATTTGTCTACTTGCACTGAGGACTATTATTAATATTACTGGGAGAATAATTTTTATTACAACTTTTCTGTTATATAAGTTTGAGATTGTTTCAAAACAATGTCATCATCTGTAAAGAACACTCCATATTAACTTCTGTTGATTTTTATATCAGTCTTGTTACACAGAATTTTATTTCTGAATGTATTTTATCACCCAAAACATTTTTATTTCAGCTACTAATACTTCCTTGTCAATGCAGATAACTCGATGATAATCTCTCGTCAGTAAAAAAAAAAGTCACACAATCCCTTTTATCTCCACTAGCAACATAGATGATATACATGTATTTTAATGGCTAATGGATTTAAAAATGAACATGTTTCCTGTTCGATGAGCTGCACTTAGTTGCTCAGTCCTGTCTGACTCTTTGAGACTCAATGGACTGTCGCCTGCCAGGCTCCTCTGTCCGTTAGAAGTCCTGTTCTATGCAGATATGTTTTTTCCAGGGTGGAAATCCCTAGATAGTTCAGGGTATGTAATACTGAATATATATGTTTTTTGCCCAGTCTCCTCTGGGAACAACCAATCATACACAGTTCAGTTCAGTTCAGTCGCTCAGTCATGTCCGACTCTTTGCAACCCCATGAATCGAAAAAATGCCAGGCCTCCCTGTCCATCGCCAACTCCCAGAGTTCACCCAAACTCATGTGCATTGAGTCAGTGATGCCATCCAGCCATCTCATCCTCTGTCATTCCCTTCTCCTCCTGCCCCCAGTCCCTCCCAGCATCAGGGTCTTTTCCAATGAGTCAGCTCTTTGCATCAGGTGGCCAAAGTATTGGAGTTTCAGCTTCAGCATCATTCCCTCCAAAGAAATCCCAGGGCTGATCTCCTTCAGAATGGACTGGTTGGATCTCCTTGCAGTGCAGGGGACTCTCAAGAGTCTTCTCCAACACCACAGTTCAAAAGCATCAATTCTTTGGCACTCAGCTTTCTTCACAGTC
>NW_011494868.1:1157000-1158230 GCF_000754665.1 Bison bison bison | reverse complement strand
CTCCAAGTGGTGAAATTCTTCAGTGATTTGTCTTGTGCTATAAAAGTTGTCTTCACATTAACCTTCTAAGGGTCATTATTATCCTTTTTTCTCATTTCTTTTAAAATGGAAGTCAGGGTTGGATTATATAAAATCATGTATCTTTAAAAATATACAATACATTAAACTCAACCTAAAATAAGGACAATACATATTTTAAGGACATTTTTCTTAATTTAATTTTATTTTTTAACATTATAATATTGTATTGGTTTTGCCATATATCAAAATGAATCCGCCACAGGTATACATGTGTTCCCCATCCTGATCCCTCCTCCCTCCTCCCTCCCCATACCATACCTCTGGGTCATCCCAGTGCACCAGCCCCAAGCATCCAGTATCGTGCATCGAACCTGGACTGGCGACTCGTTTCATATATATATATTATACATGTTTCAATGCCATTCTCCCAAATCATCCCACCCTCTCCCTCTCCCACAGAGTCTAAAAGACTGTTCTATACATCAGTGTCTCTTTTGCTGTCTCATATACAGGGTTATTGTTACCATCTTTCTAAATTCCATATATATGCGTTAGTATACTGTATTGGTGTTTTTCTTTCTGCCTTACTTCACTCTGTATAATAGGCTCCAGTTTCATCCACCTCATTAGAACTGATTCAAATGTATTCTTTTTAATGGCGGAGTAATACTCCATTGTGTATATATACCATAGCTTTCTTATCCATTCATCTGCTGATGGACATCTAGGTTGCTTCCATGTCCTGGCTATTATAAACAGTGCTGCGATGAACATTGGGGTACACGTGTCTCTTTCCCTTCTGGTTTCCTCAGTGTGTATGCCCAGCAGTGGGATTGCTGGATCATAAGGCAGTTCTATTTCCAGTTTTTTAAGGAATCTCCACACTGTTCTCCATAGTGGCTGTACTAGTTTGCATTCCCACCAACAGTGTATGAGGGTTCCCTTTTCTCCACACCCTCTCCAGCATTTATTGCTTGTAGACTTTTGGATCACAGCCATTCTGACTGGTGTGAAATGGTACCTCATAGTGGTTTTGATTTGCATTTCTCTGATAATGAGTGATGTTGAGCATCTTTTCATGTGTTTGTTAGCCATCTGTATGTCTTCTTTGGAGAAGTGTCTATTTAGTTCTTTGGCCCATTTTTTGATTGGGTCATTTATTTTTCTGGAATTGAGTTGTAGGGGTTGCTTGTATATTTTTGAGATTAG
>NW_011494868.1:1155706-1156696 GCF_000754665.1 Bison bison bison | reverse complement strand
TGCATTGAATCTATAAATTGCTTTGGGTAGTATACTCATTTTCACTATACTGATTCTTCCAATCCATGAACATGGTATATTTCTCCATCTATTAGTGTCCTCTTTGATTTCTTTCACCAGTGTTTTATAGTTTTCTATATATAGGTCTTTAGTTTCTTTAGGTAGATATATTCCTAAGTATTTTATTCTTTTCGTTGCAATGGTGAATGGAATTGTTTCCTTAATTTCTCTTTCTATTTTCTCATTATTAGTGTATAGGAATGCAAGGGATTTCTGTGTGTTGGTTTTATATCCTGCAAATTTACTATATTCATTGATTAGTTCTAGTAATTTTCTGGTGGAGTCTTTAGGGTTTTCTATGTAGAGGATCATGTCATCTGCAAATAGTGAGAGTTTTACTTCTTCTTTTCCAATTTGGATTCCTTTTACTTCTTTTTCTGCTTTGATTGCTGTGGCCAAAACTTCCAAAACTATGTTGAATAGTAATGGTGAAAGTGGGCACCCTTGTCATGTTCCTGACTTTAGAGGAAATGCTTTCAATTTTTCACCATTGAGGATAATGTTTGCTGTGGGTTTGTCATACATAGCTTTTATTATGTTGAGGTGTGTTCCTTCTATTCCTGCTTTCTGGAGAGTTTTTATCTTAAGTGGATGCTGAATTTTGTCAAAGGCTTTCTCTGTATCTATTGAGATAATCGTATGGTTTTTATTTTTCAATTTGTTAATGTGGTGTATTACATTGATTGATTTGTGGATATTGAAGAATCCTTGCATCCCTGGGATAAAGCCCACTTGGTCACGGTGTACGATCTTTTTAATGTGTTGTTGGATTCTGATTGCTAGAATTTTGTTAAGGATTTTTGCATCTATGTTCATCAATGATATTGGCCTGTAGTTCTCTTTTTTTGTGGGATCTTTGTCAGGTTTTGGTGTTAGGGTGATGGTGGCCTCATAGAATGAGTTTGGAAGTTTACCTTCCTCTGCAATTTT
>NW_011494868.1:1155107-1155606 GCF_000754665.1 Bison bison bison | reverse complement strand
TATTCTGGGAGGTGGGTCATAGAGGATCTTGCTGTGATGTATGTCAGAGAGTGTTTTGCCTATGTTCTCCTCTAGGAGTTTTATAGTTTCTGGTCTTACGTTTAGATCTTTAATCCATTTTGAGTTTATTTTTGTGTATGGTGTTAGAAAGTGTTCTAGTTTCATTCTTTTACAAGTGGTTGACCAGTTTTCCCAGCACCACTTGTTAGAGAGATTCCATTGTATAATCCATTGTATATTCTTGTATATAGAGATAATCTCATTGTATATAGAAATAATCCATTGTATATGCTTGCCTTTTTTGTTAAAGATAAGGTATCCATATGTGCATGGATTTATCTCTGGGCTTTATATTTTGTTCCATTGATCTATATTTCTGTCTTTGTGCCAGTACCATACTGTCTTGATGACTGTTGCTTTGTAGTAGAGCCTGAAGTCAGGAAGGTTGATTCCTCCAGTTCCATTCTTCTTTCTCAAGATTGCTTTGGCTATTCGAGGT
>NW_011494868.1:1146223-1154867 GCF_000754665.1 Bison bison bison | reverse complement strand
AAATTTTTGGTAGAATTCAGCTGTGAAGTCGTCTGGACCTGGGCTTTTGTTTGCTGGAAGATTTCTGATTACAGTTTCAATTTCCGTGCTTGTGACGGGTCTGTTAAGATTTTCTATTTCTTCCTGGTCCAGTTTTGGAAAGTTGTACTTTTCTAAGAATTTGTCCATTTCTTCCACATTGTCCATTTTATTGGCATATAATTACTGATAGTAGTCTCTTATGATCCTTTGTATTTCTGTGTTGTCTGTTGTGATTTCTCCATTTTCATTTCTAATTTTATTGATTTGATTTTTCTCCCTTTGTTTCTTGATGAGTCTGGCTAATGGTTTGTCAATTTTATTTATCCTTTCAAAGAACCAGGTTTTGGCTTTGTTGATTTTTTCTGTGGTCTCTTTTATTTCTTTTGCATTTATTTCTGCCCTAATTTTTTAAGATTTTTGAAGTAAGACATTGACAGGGTACCCAAGGCATCTATACTGTGAAAGAATAGATGAAGCTAACAAATGACAAGGAAATGAATCCAATGAAGCAGAATCAATGGAATAAAACATATCTTTTGACCATTTACATATGAGACTGTAACGGGTTAGTTTAATCCTATATGTGGGAGAATTAAGTCTGTGTAAAGGACAGTCCCCTCATTTCTTACTGTGTTTGTCCCCACCCCTCTGCTGACCTCAGGCTAAAGAGAATCCCATGTTCTGATCTGTCTTTATTAGCCCAGTAGGCACAGTTCAGGCAGTAGCCCCCACAGCTGACCATCACCCATGACGATGCTGCCTACTTCCCCTCTCTGAATCCTGGGTTGGAACACATATTGTTTTTTCTGCCCAGTTTCTCTTCTGTTTTGGGTATAATTAATATTTCACACATTATCAGTCTGCTTTAAACGCCACCTCGTTAATACACTGGGACTCCACTTCCATGGCTGATTTTTTCAAAAGAGGGGCATGGCCGTAGAAGAACCATCTATGATTTTATAAATGGAAGAGAAATCCATTTCTTTGTCAACAAAGTGCAAGTTATGTTAACTTTGGAGATGTGGGCAACTATTTTCTGCCATATGGCTTAAGGGGGAAAAACTGAAGACTTCTAAATATTAAATGAATAAGATTCTTTCATTGACCATACTCTAGCCGGGCTCCTCTGAGCTCTCTTCCCAAATAGACATTGGCTTACAAAGACCTAAGCAAATTCTGTTGTAGTTTTTAACAGCTCGAGGCCACATCCCTAGGATGATCCTAACTCCTCTAAAGTGGGCTGCCTGAGAAAACTCAAGACTTCCAGGAGAATGTAGTGTTTGTTTCAGAGGACCCCTGAAGACAGGGCTCCTGTATCCCAGCTCCAGGGCAGTGGGTAGGAGCTCCACACTGACACGCGCTAGGTAGCAAACCTAGGTGATTTTCACATGGAGCAAACTTCTCCCCTTCCTCTTTTTGCAAATTTTCATCTTTCTGATTCTCCACTTCACTCTGCCTTTAAAGAAATCAGTCACTTCTGTACAAATTGAAGTTAAATTCAGTTCACACTGGACTCTTTCTCTATTGCAACAGGATATTAATGATCAAAATCTTTCTTTACACTTTAGTCTCTATCTTTATTTTTTAGAGTGCAGTTGCTTATTTATTTATTTATATTTATGGTTGCACTGGGTCTTTCCTGCTCCCCTTGGGCTTTCTCTAGTTATGGTGAGTGGGAGCAACTGTTTGTTGTGGCACACAGACATCTCCTTGCAGCGACTCCTCTTGTTGCAGAGCACAGGCTCCAGGTATGAGCTTCAGCAGTTATGGCATGTAGTCTCTGTAGTTGCGGCTCATGGGCTCTGGAGACTGGGCTCAGTAGTTGTGGTGCATGGGCTTAGTTGTTCCACAGCATGTGGAATCTTCCCAGACCAGGGATCAAACCCATGTCCCTTGCATCAGCAGAGGCATTTCTATCCACTGTGCCACCAGTGTAGTCCTGTCTTTACTTTTGATAGTAATAAAAATAAAGACTTTTCTTTCAGAGCTTCTGAGAGAAAGTTATGTCATGCCTAATGGATATAGAAAAAAAAAAGTTTCCAGGTAATTAAAATTTCTCTCTTGAAATAGAAAGGATTGTAACTGGAAACAGGAAAAATAGTAATGCGAGAACACTCATGGTTTTTTCATCCTGTCTCCAAAAATAAGTCATAAATTTGTTTTCCATGAAATATTTCAGCTGTTAAGTTTATAACTTGTGTCCTACTCTTTGAGACCCCATGGACAGCAACACACAAGGCTTCCCTGTCCTTCACTATCTCCCAGAGTTTTCCCACACTTATGTCAATTAAGTCGGTGATGCCATCAAACCATCTCATTCTCTGTTGCCCCCTTATCCTCCTGCCCTCAATCTTTCCCAGCATGAGGGTCTTTCCCTGAAGCTTTTCACATCAGATAGACAAAGTTTTATAGCTTCAGCTTCAGCACCAGTCCTTCCAATGAATATTCAGGGTTGATTTCCTTTAGGATTGACTGGTTTGATAATCTTGTAGTCTAAGGGATTCTCAAGAGTCTTCTTCAGCACCACAATTTGAAGGCATCTTCAAAGTCTTCAGTTCTCAGCCTTTATTATGGTCCACCTCTCACATCCATACATGACTATTGGGAAAAAAACATAGCTTTGACTCATTCAGTTGTATCTGACTCTTTGCAACCCCATGGACTGTAGCCTGCCAGTCTCCCCTGTCCATGGAATTCTCCAGGCCAGAATTCTCCAGTGGGTAGCCATCCCTTCTCCAGGGGATCTTCTCAACCCAGAAATTGAACTCAGGTTTCTTGCATAGCAGGTGGATTATTTACCAGTTGAGCCAACAGGGAAGCCCATAGCTTTGACCATACAGACTTTTGTTGGCAAAGTGATGTCTGTTTTTTATACACTGTCTAGGTTTGTCATAGCTTTCCTTTCAAGGAGCAACTGTCTTTTAATTTCATGGCTGCAGTCACTGTCTACAATGATTTTGAAGCCCAAGAAAAGAGAATCCAACACTGTTCCCACTTTTTCCATCTATTTGTCATTAAGTGATGGAAACAGATGCCACAATCTTAGTTTTCTGAAATTTGAGGTTTTTTTTTTTTTAACTTTACAATGGATTAAAGACAATCTCTTTAACAAGTCATGCTGGGAAAACTGGTCAACCACTTGCAAAAGAATGAAACTAGAACACTTTCTAACACCATACACAAGAATAAACTCAAAATGGATTAAAGATCTAAACATAAGACCAGAGACTATAAAACTCCTAGAGGAGAACATAGGCAAAACACTCTCTGACATACATCACAGCAGGATCCTCTATGACCCACCTCCCAGAATATTGGAAATAAAAGCAAAAATAAACAAATGGGACCTAATTAAACTTAAAAGCTTCTGCACAACAATGGAAACTATAAGCAAGGTGAAAAGACAGCATTCAGAATAGGAGAAAATAATAGCAAATGAAGCAACTGAAATTTGAGTTTTAAGCCAACTTTTTCACTCGCTGTTTAGTTCCTCTTTACTTTCAGCCATCAGAGTGGTATCATCTGCATATCCGAGGTT
Source organism: Bison bison bison (assembly GCF_000754665.1). Lineage (NCBI taxonomy): Eukaryota > Metazoa > Chordata > Mammalia > Artiodactyla > Bovidae > Bison > Bison bison. The sequence continues at coordinate 1,151,308 of NW_011494868.1, read as the reverse complement.
GTTGATATTTCTCCCACCATCTTGGTTCCAGCTTGTGATTCATCCAGCACAGCATTTTGCATGGTGTACTCTGCATACAAGTTAAATAAACAGGGTGACAGTATACAGCCTTGACGTACTCTGTTCCCAATTTGGAACAGGTCCATTGGTCCATGTGTGGTTCTAACTGTTGCTTTTTGGCCTGCATACAGTTTTCTCAGGAGACAAGTAAGGTGGTCTGGTTCCCATCTCTTTAATATTTTTCCACAGTTTGTTGTGATCCATACAGTTAAAGGCTTTAGCATAGTCAATGAAGCAGAAATAGATGTTTTTCTGGAATTCCTTTGCTTTCTTTTATGAATACTATGCTCCAGATGGAAGTTCTCAGCAAGATTTGCTTTACTTTCATATAAGAACAGGCAGTTTCATATCCACCCATTAGAGTGTTGTGAAAGTGAACAATGGTTGTGGTGTTTAAAAAAAATTGAGAATTACTTTTATATGCTACTTAAGAAATGTAAGAACCAATGGTCTTGATAGCAATAATGCATTTGAATCACTGGCAGTATCTATATAGGTGAATAATTCTTGAATAAATTTATTTACTGTTCATAAGGAGGAAAATGTAATTGGAATGTTTAGTCCAGGTAATTTGATGAATTCCCAGTATAAGGAGTTGATTTAAGCTAGTGCCTATAAAGGTTGAAAACTAAAGTCATCCTTCTGTATTCTTTTACCATTTGCTATGAAATTGCATCAGTCTTTTTCAGGAAAAGAGCCAGGACAGATAAATCTAAGTTCACTGGGAAAAGAGTTTGTGTTTATGACAGTGCCCAGTGAGCTTCTATTGCTTAATAAATGTCAAATCTGATGGATAATATTCATTTATATGTTACATGGCTGCTTTTATATTTCCCATTGCAAAGCTTTGACTTATGGACAGAGATGTTAAATGTCCTTATTCTAATCTAATTTCACAATACCTAATTATGGTAGCTCACCCTTTTCGGCTAAAGTGTTTTAGGACTAAAGAACCAGTTACTCTTTTTTTTTTTTTTTTTTTCATTTATATGTACTTATATTCTGGAAACATTTATTGGAAACTCTTAGGATCCAGACATGAAAATGCGTTAGAATACAACCCTTATCTTCAATAATATTGAAATCTAGTAGAAGACACAGACACAAAAGTAATTAACTATGAATCAATGTATTAAATATTATTTGGGGACAAACACTTTGTACATTTATCTACATTCCACCTGCCTTTAAAAATGATTTTCTCCTTCCTATTAACATTAGGAATTTTTTCACACTGTATTTTTATCTTATAATTTGTGGCTCTCTCCAAGTTGTATCAAAATCCTTTTCTTTCTTTCTTTTCTTTCTTTCTTTTTTTTTTTTTTTGAGACAAGTTTGAGTGCATTGTGCATGCTTGCTAAATCATTTCAGTCATGTCTGACTCTTTGCAACACTATGGATATGAGCCACCACCTGGTCCTCTGTGCATAGCATTTTCCAGGCAAGAACACTGAAGGGGATTGCCATGCACTGCTCCAGGGGGTCTTTCCAACCCAGGAATCAAACCCATGTTTCTCATATCTCTTGCATTGGAAGGTGGGTTCTGTACAACTAGCTCTACCTCGAAGAGAAGATGAGTTTGGGAATGTTAAGTAAAATTCAGGTCAGTAAATGAATGAATAAACAATTATAATCATGAGTCATATGTAATAATAGCTAGTAAAGTGCTGGGAGTGAAAAGAGGAGGAATTCATTCTGCATAGAAAAAAAATTTTTTTAAAAATTATATCCAAGGATGAATACAATTCCAAGATAAATAAAATGGATAACTGAAATAAATATTACCAATTTGTAACTTATGAACCTTAATTTTTTTCAAAAACATTGATATCTTTCCTCATTTTACCATTTAGCATATCTTGAAAATAATTAACTGATATAAAACTTCACTTTTTTCATCTATTTTTAATGTTCATATGTTTGGTAAAATACTATTAAAAAGTGGAATGCCCTCAGGGAAGGAGAAAGAGAAAAATCATGTTTAGAAAATTGGCCATGGAAGTATTACTAAATGTTCAGTTTTCCTTCATCATGAATAATGTGAAGAAACATTCTCACTTAATTCCCAAGAAATGTTTTAAACTTCTCACAGAAATTTTTTTTGTCTTTTATATTGACAAAGCCAAAATGAGTTTTATGGTGTTTGCTTTTTCTCTTTCAATTTGTTGTCAATCTGAAGTACAAATGAAGAATCCTGCTTTTATTTTTATTTTTTTGTTTATTTTTTAAATATAAATTTATTTATTTTAATTGGAGATTAATTACTTTACAATATTGTATTGGTTTTGCCATGCATCATTATCGGGTTTAACTTACCTAGAAGCCCTCACAGACTTTTTTTTCTTTTTTGCAGACAGGAAAAAAATAAAATGGAGAAAGATAAAATGAAAAGGGCATTAATATTGGCTATGAGGCCCTATACAATCTGGTGACTGCAGTGCGTTCATTTCATTCTGGATTCTCATCATGTTTTTGGCTCCTTGAAAAATGTGTGCACTTTCTCATGTCAGAGACAAGTGATTCACTTTGAAGTGCTTTACTCTCACAACTAACCCTTAATACCTACATGTACCCCCAGTTTTCCTGTCTGTAAAACAGGAACAATTATAGTACCTATCTCAGAAGCATATAAAGAGAAGCTTGTTAACACAGGACAAGTACTTAGGACTGTACCTTGCTCAGAGTAAATGCTCCCCAATGCTATATAGCTTGACCTTTAGACTGTTAGATACAAGAGTTAGATCCTGTTATATATTGTGGTTCTGTCATTTATTAATCCTCAACACATGGCACTGTGCACTTAATAAGTAATTCTGGTCTATCTCAAGGGATTCCTGAGTGAATTTAAAAAATAGTTTTCTTTTTTTTAATGTCCATATTATTTAGGAAATTTATTTCATTAGTATTTTGGTCCAATTAAGACATATGGATTACTTGGTTGAAGTTCAGTTGACAGCCTCTGTAGTATCCCATAAATAACTTCAACAACTTAGTTTTGGGGAAAAAAAAAAAAAAACATAAATACCAAAAATATTCTTACTGTTTTAATTATAATAAATTGTTTTTCTTATATGTCATATTGCCATTACTTCCACTTTAGATCATCATGAATTTCTTCTGTATAGGTGAAATAAAACTTAAAATACTTGTGAAAGAAGTTCTTCACAAGGAATAGAATGAATCTTTATGGTATAAAACTACTAGAAAAGTGTTAGAGGAAATAGAATCAATATTTTTACATATTTTGTAGTTTCAACCAACAATTTACTCTTTATAAAGAATTTCAGATGCTTAGAGAAAATTAAAAATATAGCTGAAAGGTTATGTTCAAGAAAGAAGAGCTGAAATACAACTAGATATGGCAATAAGAGAACTTTCTAAGTGTAATGAGATTTTCCATTTAGATAGGACTAGAATATGGCTATAACTATAATGATAGGAATACAGTGTGACTATTTTAGGAGAAGAGATTTGCTTGTGTAATAGCAAAAAAAATGCATTACATTTATGTCCTATAGAGTTAAAATTAGCATTATGGCATATAAAAGAGTTTGGAGATATCCCAGGGCCTCTAAAATTTCATATCTTTTTAAAATTATAGAATAAAAGAATGTTGCTTTAAACAAAAGTCCGGTTTAGCAAATAGCTTAATGATAAGAATCATCAAATGATGGAAGTGTTGCCTTTTATCTCAAGGATAGACCATTAATGGCAATTGGCAAATAGTTTTTTGTGCCCACATGATATACATGAAGTGTTCTAGGACTTCATGGACCATAAAACTCAATGCCTCTGCTGTTTCAGACTTCTGGCCGTCTGTTTGTATGTATAAAATCAGCATATGCTTAGTTCATAATCATAGAGCAGTTTTCTTTGGATTGGTGGAGATGCTTAATTCCTTCCCCTGCCCCCAAGAAAATATTGGCTGTATTGACTTTATCTCTTTTTTTCAAGCTATTTTGTAATGAATTTAAAGCAGAGTCTAAGTTGCTTTTATTTATTTGTCATAATTGTATGCTTTAAAACAAACAAATGCTAATATGCAAACATGAAATGTTTGAGTGAAAATTGTGAAGTTAGAAGAAAAAGAGACAATCAGATGATCAAATATAGCACTTAGTCTTGATGACAGAGGAGAAACAAAGTACAGATATAATAAATGCAGGTGGTTTTTATTCTTTTGAGTATGTATTTAGAAGCAATGAAGACAGATGGTATTTTTCTTTCTTTCTTTCTTTCTTTATTTATTTTTCTAATTTTATTTTATTTTTAAACTTTACATAATTGTATTAGTTTTGCCAAACATCAAAATGAAACCGCCACAGGTATACATGTGTTCCCCACCCTGAACCCTCCTCCCTCCTCCCTCCCCATACCATCCCTCTGGGTCATCCCGGTGCACTAGCCCCAAGCATCCAGCATCGTGCATCGAACCTGGACTGTCAACTCATCTCTTACATGACATTTTACATGTTTCAATGCCATTCTCCCAAATCTTCCCACCCTCTCCCTCTCCCACAGAGTCCATAAGACTGTTCTATACGTCAGTGTCTCCTTTGCTGTCTCGTACACCGGGTTATTGTTACCATCTTTCTAAATTCTATATATATGCGTTAGTATACTGTATTTATGTTTTTCCTTCTGGCTTACTTCACTCTGTATAATAGGCTCCAGTTTCATCCACCTCATTAGAACTGATTCAAATGTATTCTTTTTAATGGCTGAGTAATACTCCATTGTGTTTATGTACCACAGCTTTCTTATCCATTCATCTGCTGATGGACATCTAGGTTGCTTCCATGTCCTGGCTATTATAAACAGTGCTGCGATGAACATTGGGGTACACGTGTCTCTTTCCCTTCTGGTTTCCTCAGTGTGTATGCCCAGCAGTGGGATTGCTGGATCATAAGGCAGTTCTATTTCCAGTTTTTTAAGGAATCTCCACACTGTTCTCCATAGTGGCTGTACTAGTTTGCATTCCCACCAACAGTGTAAGAGGGTTCCCTTTTCTCCACACCCTCTCCA
>NW_011494868.1:1116458-1146068 GCF_000754665.1 Bison bison bison | reverse complement strand
GGTCTTTTCACCTTGCTAATAGTTTCCTTTGATGTGCAGAAGCTTTTAAGGTTAATTAGGTCCCATTTGTTTATTTTTGCTTTTATTTCCAATATTCTGGGAGGTGGGTCATAGAGGATCCTGCTGTGATGTATGTCGAAGAGTGTTTTGCCTATGTTCTCCTCTAGGAGTTTTATAGTTTCTGGTCTTACATTTAGATCTTTAATCCATTTTGAGTTTATTTTTGTGTATGGTGTTAGAAAGTGGTCTAGTATTTTTCAAAATGTTTGGTAGCTCAGCTAGTAAAGAATCCGGCTGCAATGCAGGAGATGTGGGTTCGATTCTTCGGTCAGAAAGATCCCCTGGAGAAGGGAATGGCGACCCACTCCAGTATTCTTGCCTGGAGAATCCCATGGGCAGAGGAGCCTGGTGGGCTACAATCCATGGGGTCACAAAGAGTCAGACATGGCTGAATGACTAACACTTTCACTTCACAGAGAGCTAGGGTAATTTTAAATAAGATGAATATCCTTCTTAAATTAAAAATAAAAATAAAAAACCTGATCTCAAGCCTTTATGAACTAAAGTAGGAAGATACAGAAAGTGAATATGTAGTAATAGAAAGTTACACTTAACTCATATTTTGCCTGCATATTAAAATGCATAGAAAGGAGAGAGAGGGAAAAATAAGAAATAGAAAGTGACTTATATTGAAGATAATCTTAATATTAGGTAATTGTGTATGTGCTATCTCATTCAGTGCAGAGGATGACTAGGTTGAATGTATTCACAGTAGGTAAATGCCACACATACTCCTTAATCCTTCTTGAGCATCTGTTGATAAACTTATGACTTATCTTTGTGCTTTTAAGTTGTCACCAATCTTTTCTATGTTGTGATATATTTGAATTCCTTCCCTAGATTTATTTCCTTAGTATCCCATTTCTCTATAACAACATTAAGCTAATCAGATCAAATAATCCCCAGAAAAGAATTTGAAGAGTACTATACTACCCTTCTAACAGAGCAAAACATCTTTTTTTGTTTTTTAATGAACTGCAATTTTACAAAAATTTCTAAGATAAAGGTAATGTGAAACTAATATACACTTAAATAACATTTGTTGACGTCTTGGAAATTCAAAGATGAAGAGATACGCTTTTAGTATTTGTGGAGAATAACTTTTCTTCCGACCTTTAATGATGGATAAAATATCCACAGGAAGATCATTCAAGACAGAAGAAACATTGTCAGCGGAAATCTGAGACAAGAAAATATGGGATGGCTAGGAGAAGTATAATCAATTTGATACTAACAGAACATAGTTCATCTGGGGAGAGTTGTGTTAAATGATGAGGAAGAGGATTCTTTACAGGATGGTTTAAACTGCAACTGATGTCAATTTAACCACTGTTTATTGAACGCTGAGGAATTCAAAAATGAAGAGACAGTTTAAGTGCTCAAGGGGGAAATGATTCAGTTCAGTTCAGTTGTTCGGTCCTGTCTGACTCTGCGAGGAAATGGTAGGTGGCAGTAAATGCTAGATAATCATCAAACCTACTTTCTTTCTGGACATAGGTGTAGACTACATTAGCCAAATGCAATGAAGGCAATTGGCCAGGTTCCAATCAATGGTATGTAGGTTGAAGGTAAGTTCAATGTTACCGAGACGTAGCCTTAAAGCAGCTCTCCACACAGGGTGCTTCATTGGTCTTTCGCTTTCCGTGGTGACTTGGAAGTCATAGAATACAGTTGGGAGAGACAAAAATAACCTTCGTCCCCAATCAGTATTCTGGCCTGGAGAATGCCATGGACTGTAAAGTCCATGGGGTTGCAAAGAGTCAGATATGACTGAGCAACTTGCACTTTCACTTTCTGGTAACTTCTTGAAATAAATATTACTTATGAGTGAAAAACATAATATTGTTCTAAGCCATTGAAATTTTGAGGCTCTGTGGCATCTCTTAGCATTAACTTAAAGAATGTAATGCAGTAATTCATGAAATACATGACCATTCAAAAGATGAGGTGTATCATTCAAGGTGAGAATGTAAACAGACTATAGCTGTAGATTAAGGCTAGATTTAGGACAAGTAAAAACAAAAACAAAAAGAATCAAATGAGGAAATGCAAGTATCTTATCAAACAGATTTCCTAAATCCTTGTATCAAGGAAAATGTATATAGACTTCTAGTTGTATCTTACTATATTGTTTTATCAAATATATCTGTAATCAGCAATCTTTTGCCACTTGGTTTTTATAGAGTGATCAAAAATGGGTTTAGAGACATATTGAATCCATCAATTGCTCTCAAGCTAGAAATATTATTTAATGTATAGATTTGACTTAGAAATAAAGCCTATATTTCATTATCTTAAAAGATATTGTGGTCAATAAACAATGGCAGAGTATTTAAAGTGAAAACTTTTATGAACGATATACTCACCCTTTCCATTTGTAAAGACTTCAGAATTCTCAAAGCATTTTCATATAACATTTAATTTGATCATTTCTAAAAATATAGTGAGTATTTCAATGATCTATTATGTAACTACCCTCTCATAAAGTAGGTGGCTTAAACAAAGCAATCACTTATTGAATTCACAAATCTAGAATTTGAATCAGGCTCAGTGGAAATAGGACTGGACATGGAACAACTTACTGGTACAAAATCAAGAAAGGAGTATGAAGAGGCTGTATACTGTCACCCTGCTTATTTACCTTATTGGAGAGTACATCATACAAAATGCCTGGATGGATGGATCTCAGAATGGAATCAAGGTTGCCAGGAGAAATATCAACTACCTCAGATATGCAGATGATACCACTCTAATTACAGAAAGTCAAGAGGAACTAAAGAACCTCTTGATGCAAGTGAAAGAGGAGAGTGAAAAAGCTGGCTTAAAACTCAGCATTCAAAAACTAAGGTCAAAGCATTCAGTCTCATCACTTCATGGAAAATAGATGGGGAAAAAGTGGAAACAGTGATGGATTTTCTTTTCTTGGGTTCCAAATTCAGATGGTGACTGAACTCATGAAATTAAAAAATGCTTGCTCCTTGGAAGGAAAGCTGTGACATACCTCATTTTGTTCTGTTTTTCTTCCTTTAGTTGCTAAGTAGCGTCTGACTCTTTGGAATGAGGTCCACCCCAAGACTATAGGCTCCTCTGTTCTTGGGATTTCTGAGGCAAGAATACTGGAGTAGGTTGCCATTTCCTTCTCCAAGGGATCTTCCTGACACAGGGGTCAAACCCACCTTTTCCCTGCATTGGCAGGCAGATTCTTCATCACTGTGCAACCTGAGAAGCTATGCAATCCTAGAGAGCATATTCAAAGGCAGACATCACTTTGCTGACAAAGATCCGTATAGTCAAAGCTTATGGTTTTTCTAGTAGTCATGTACAGATGTGAGAGTTGCACCATAAAGAAGACTGAGCACCAGCCAAGGAATTGATGCTTTTGAACTGTAGTGCTGGAGAAGGGACTTTAAACTTGAGAAGTCTCAAGAAGAAACTCTTGAGAGTCCCTTGGACTGCAAGGAGATCAAACCAGTCAATCCTAAAGGAAATCAACCCCAGATATTCATTGTAAGGATTGTTGCTAAAGCTGAAACTCCAATACATTGGCTACCTGATGTGAAGAGCTGACTCATTGAAAAAGATCTTGATGCTGGGAATTACTGAAGGCAAAAGGGTAGAGGGGGGCAGAGGATGAGATGGTTAGATAGCATCATCAGCTCAATGGATATGAATTTGAGCAAACTCTGGGAGATATTGGAGGACAAAGGAGCCTGGAGTGATGCAGTCCATGGGGTCGCCTGGAGTGATGCAGTCCATGGGGTCACAAAGAGTTGGACACAATTTAGAGACTGGACAAGAACAAATCTCAAAAACCTACTGAGGCTCATAAAGAGAAGATGGACAGTTCACCTCTTGAGACAATGGCGAGGCTATGGAAGAACATGTAGGATGAAAAATGTTTTCACAGCCATTTTTAGAAAATGACATCTGCCAATTCAAAATAGGCATTGCCATTCTCATTTTTAAATAATAAAATTGAGGTTAAGATTGTGTATACCCATGGAGGATTCATGTTGATGTATGGCAAAACCAATACAATATTGTAAAGTAATTAACCTCCAATTAAAATAAATAAATTTATATTAAAAGATTGTGTAAGTGATTAACCCAATGCCAAATAGAAATAGGAAAGCTGAAGCTGAAAGAAAGTCTATTTTCTCCAAGGAAAGCACTTTTTTTTCCTTCTATTATTAGTTCCTAACCACAATGGTAATCACATCTATAGAAACAGTTAGCATCAAGTACATTCCTGGTGTATCAGTAGTATACCACATTAGCTCAAAAGTGGTACTAAAAATGCAAAATGAAATTAAAATAGTGAGAAGTTAAACAAATAATTTTACTGGTAGTAAAAATCAGCATAATTATTTTACAGTGATATATCATGCATTATCATGGAAATCATATGCTATAGTGAACTATACAATTGAGTTTGCATTAGAGCAAAATACTATTATTGCAATTCCTATGAATATTTAAATTTTAGATTTCCAGATTTGAAATTTTTCCAGGTCAATGAAGCAAGGATACTTACACTTAAGACAATTCCCAATGAAACACTTGATATAGCTTAGCTCCCATCATTGCTATTCCTCTGGAATGTTCTTCATGTGTATGTGCATGTGAACTGAGTTGTGTCTGACTCCTTGAAACCCCATGGACTCCCCATAGCCCACCAAGCTCCTCTGTCCATGGAATTTTCCAGGAAAGAATATTGGAATGTGTTGCCGTTTCCTACTCCAGAGGATATTCCCAAGCGAGGGATGGAACTAGCATCTGTTGTGTCTCCTGCGTTGGCAGGCGGATCCTTTCCCAGTGGTGCCGCATGATTTTCACATTATTTCACTGTCCATTTGGTTCTCCAATACAGACTGCTGCTGCTAAGTCACTTCAGTCGTGTCCGACTCTGTGCAACCCCATAGACGGCAGCCTACCAGGCTCCCCGTCCCTAGGATTCTCCAGGCAAGAACACTGGAGTGGGTTGTCATTTCCTTCTCCAATGCATGAAGGTGAAAAGTGAAAGTGAAGTCGCTCAGTCGTGTCCGACTCTTAGCGACTCCATGGACTGCAGCCCACCAGGCTCCTCCGTCCATGGGATTCTACAGACTGCTCATAGCAATTTAACTTCTCTCCTGACCGCTTTTATTCCTTCACATACATTTATCTAGTTAGGCAAAAATTTGGCTTATTTAACCTTCTAAATAGTGCCTAAATTTTCTAATGCTTCTCTATTCTTCCTGAAATTATCAAAATTAAGTATAGCTTCATCCTATACTTGGGATATTCCATTTTCTTTTTGTCTCCTGTCATAGTTTTCGTTACAATCTCCAAACTACTGCCTATGTCATAGTGATCTTAAAATAGAAAGATTACCCTTACATATGTGAAAGAATCACAAAGATGAAAGTCAAAGTACATGGAATTGTAAAGTAATAACACTTACACCACCAATACCACAATGACGACAGCCCCATGAGTCTTCACCTTGTGCAAAGCATTGAACGGACAAAGAACCTATCTCATAATCCTCATTCTAATTTAGGCTATTATTATTCCAGCTTTACACAAACTGAGCTCTTTTGGGGTCACTAACTTGCCAAAGGAAACGCAGATGCAAGGAAAACCTGTCCAGATTCACATTTTACCATTTCCTCCAAAGCACTGTATCTTTAAGTCACAGTGAGTCCTTTTATAGCCTTAAATATCATGCTTTTCACATGTTATTTCTCTATCTGAAATGTAGTATTCAGTGGAAAATTCTTATTCTTTTAAAATAAATAGAACATTACGCTCTTATGGGAGGTGTTCCCAAGATATGAGTAATTATTAAAAACTATTCCTAATAAGAGCTATCCTTTTTGATGACTAACCGTATGTCCAAAACTCATAAATTTTAAATATATTTATTTATCTCCCCTTGACATAAATGTGATTAGCATCCTTATGTGTGACACATGTGAACACTGAGAAGCAGAGCGTGACTTGCCTTAAGACATAGAACAAGATCATGTAGCATTGCCAGTGATTCCAACATGTTTTTGTAACTTGTATGATTACTTGTATGATTTTTGTGAGAGCTTATGACTAAATCTATGTGAAAGAATATATCAGATGGACAAATTACAGGCATTCCATATTTTTTTATAAGCTATATTGTATGGATAGACGATATAGATAAATGATGGTAAGTGACAGATAGATGTATTCCCATTAAATTATGTCTTATATCATCTACAGAGATTTTTTATTTTTATTTCTATATCTATCTATCTATATATTTATCATTTAGTACAGAGTTGGAACGTAGAATTTTTATTCCAAAAATGTTTGTTGAAATCATGTTTCTTTCTTTCTTTCTTTTTTTTTTTTTTTAGGAAAAACACCAATACGGTATACTAACACATATATATGGAATTTAGAAGGATGGTAACAATAACCCTGTGTACGAGACAGCAAAAGAGACACTGATGTATAGAATAGTCTTATGGACTCTGTGGGAGAGGGAGAGGGTGGGAAAATATGGGAGAATGGCATTGAAACATGTAAAATATCATGTATGAAACGAGATGCCAGTCCAGGTTCGATGTATGATACTGGATGCTTGGGGCTAGTGCACTGGGACGACCCAGAGGGATGGTATGGGGAGGGAGGAGGGAGGAGGGTTCAGGATGGGGAACACATGTATACCTGTGGCGGATTCATTTTGATATTTGGCAAAACTAATACAATTATGTAAAGTTTAAAAATAAAATAAAATTTAAAAAAAAAAGAAAGAAAAAAAAAAAGAAAGAAAGAAAGAAATCATGTTTCTTTTGCCCTGAAAGTTGTTTCAGATTTCTCCAAAAATTTGAAAGGGACATATAATTTTCTTAAGTTTTGTATATTTTATTCAAAGTTATGAGTATATGTTGGAGTTTTCTGAAGATAATTTCATTAATCAGGCCCTGATTACTAAACACATTTGAATAAGCACTATCAAAATAAATAAATGTGTAAAATCTTATAATGCAGAGCATGATGCTGTGCATCTTGTTACTACAAAAAGCTAATTTCATTGAGCAAATGAATGTGTCCGTGAAATAAAAGAAACTTTTCACAATAGATGCTGAGTGCCAGGTAATTCAGTGGTTGGATGATTGAAATTCTCAGGGTCAGGAAGCAAAATTTTTTTTTTTTTTAATAGATTTAGGGCAAGGGCGTAGGAAGAGATTGTGTATTCAGGCAGCATATGGTGGATAGGAACAGGTATCAATACATCCTTAAGAAAGAGATTTATATTGCCAAATCCTCCGAAAATGTGGAGAACTGCTCTGAGACTGCCTTTCTTTTCTTCCCACTCTCACTACCAAGGGGGGAAAAAAAGCACCATTCTACCTCAGGCTCCCAAATAACTAACTTTAGAAGTACTTTTCTATTTTAAATTATTCAAGACACCTTTTACCTTCCTTTCCATTTTGCCCACAGAGGAACACAGTAACCATTTTTTTGCCATGTTTCCTTTAATACGATTTCAAAGCTTTAGGTCTTACAGAAAGGATGTTGAATCTGCCAGCATAAATTCAAGCTCCCACCCTTACCTCCCCCTTATTCCAGTGCAGTACTTATTGCTGGCAATACCTACAGCATTTAAGATGCGGAGACTTAATTTATGGGCCAGGTTTTCCCGCACTCAAATTACACCTGAACAACTGTGCTCCTTGACTTTAGTGATGAGTGTACTTACCAACCAAAGATCAAAGAGAGACTTCCCATAGGATTCCATAGAACCCTCTTCTTAATCCATACGTATGCATGTCACACTTTGGAAACACATTTGAATAACATGTTTTGACTTTTGTTTTCCTTATTAGACTATAACAGCCATAAGAGGAACTATTTTGAGTCAACTTTTGGTGGATTACTCAGCATTCTGCTTTGAAAATACTTGGTAAATAAAATGTTCTTAAAGAAAATATTGAAAATTTGAAATCCATGAAAGAATGTTTAGTGAATGGAAAATACATAAATATAAATAGATATATTTAATGTAATGAATGATTTGATATATTGATTTTTCTAATTTTATTCATGTGGATAGTCTATGCTTCCGGTTATGTAATATTTGCAGGAAGGGTTTATTTCTAGAAGTAGCCTATTGTAGCGTCTGAGGTCCTGGAATCTGCACCCACATTACCTGGAGTCATAGTTTACATCTACTTTAGGGAACTTACTAATTGTGCTTCAGTTTCTCATTATATAATAGGAATTTTGTAAATAAAACGTGAGTAAAAAATATCTGCTTATAAGACACATAGATCAGTGTCTTGTAAGCAGAATGTGATGGACAAATGTTTTCTGATGTTTTAGGAGTGTTTCATGGCATCATTAAAGGAGATAGGTTAGCTAAGTCTCATTGATTCTCTCAGGAAGGAATAATTCAGATTTTCTCAGGAAGAAAGAAAAATATAGACTTTATCACAGAGGCAATGATAGTCTGGAAGATGGCAAAATTCACTAGATTTGTAGCAAGTAGATGCTCATTACATACAGAGGAAATTGGTATGCTTGTATCGTAATTTGAATTTTACATCTAAAAAAAAGGAAGACAAAATAATTTATTTTTAAAAGTTAGCATGGCTGAACCATCACCTCTATTAATGCTAAGTAAAATGACTTAGAAGAAACAAATTTGAAATACTGACACAAATGTGAATAACAAAAAAGATAAACATTTTACATTCTTGAATTTGTGAAATATCTGTACATTGAATCATTGTTTGTTAGAAGTTCTAAATATTGATATAAATTAACTTTAAATGATTTTCAACCAAAATAACAAATTATACTTGTCTTTGAAGTTCAGAAGCACAAAGTACTGTTTAATTTTTTTATTTATTTTACATTGGAGTAGAGTTGATCAGGTACATGGTGTTAGTTTTAGGTGTACAGCAAAGAGACTCAGTTATATGTATACATGTATCTATTCTTTTTCACATTATTTGCCCATTTAGGTTGTTATAGAGTACTGATCAGAGTTCCCAGTGCTATGCAGGAAGTCCTTCTTGGTTATCTGTTTTGACTCTGGTACTTCATTCAGGAAAGGAATTTGGGAAGGATGGTGGATGGCCTAAAATTAAGATGCAACACGGAGTGCTTCTCTGACAGCTTTGAAGCTGCCAAAGACTCAAAGGCCAAACCATGAGTTTCTCAATGCTCACCATGTATGTCCCCCACCAGGGCGATAGCCCCTCCACTCAGCTTGTTCCCCCGTCAACTGGAGCAACTTCTGCAGCCTGTCCTGTATCCAGCTTCCCTGCCAGCCTGCAGAACTAGTCAAACAAGCCAGTCGCATCCTCTCTGGGGAACCAGAAGTCACTCAGCCTCTTGTTGCTGCAACATTTGCGTCCCAGCCCCCTGCACATTCACCCTGCTCCCAAGTGCAGCCTCACGGGTCCTGTACAGTGTGCGATGCTCTTCTGCCCAAGGCTGTGAGTTTACACAACCAATTAACTACTGTCAGTCTCATCTGTCCAGTGACAGCTTTGGGTGTTTAGCCATCTGGAGAACCTAGTATGGGGGCCCAGTGTCTCACCAATGCATGAAGAGTAGGCGAATAAAACAGGAACATATTTTAAATTTCTTTTATTGTTTTATTCATTTACTTAATATTATTATTGTTTATAAAAAGTATAATCCCCCTTTTACTCCATAATTTATCCATTCATTAAGTAGTCAGATCTTTTTTAAATTTTATTTTTGCCCTTACAAAAAGTCGGACACAACTGAGTGACTGAGCACAGCATAGCACAGGCCAGCCAGAGCAGATATCTCCCAGACTTCACTTTCTGCCATCATCCAAGAAAAAATCTTGCTGCTTTTAAAGGGAACATGTGATGAAGTCAGGCCCACCCAGATTAATCTCCTTACCTTAGGTCAACTGCATTAGGCTGGGTTCTCCATATATATGATTTATTGTACAGTATTAGCTTCCCTTCAGCTGGTAAATAATCCACCTGTGATGCGGGAGACCTGGGTTCGATCCCTGGGTTGGGAAGATCCCCTGGAGAAGGGAAAGGTTATTCACTCCAGTTTTCTGGCCTGGAGAATCCCATGGACTGTATAGTTCATGGGGTTGCAGAGTAGGACAGGATTGAGCGACTTTCCCTTTCACAGTATTAGCACACATGAATATGCAACTTCTTGACAGTCTTCATTCTCTTCATGAGTAAAATGAGGATACTGATACTGTTCTTACTATTTCAGAGTTGTTTTGAAGTTTAAATGTGCCAAAGTTAAAAAAAAAAAAAAAAACCCTTTGAGCACTCTGTAAAGATAATATTACTTAAGATAAATATTGCTTATTTAGTTGTAACTCTAAGTTACGTTCTGTTGCAAGCACTTCAGAAGAATTATTGCATTTCACTTCACCCTATCTCCATTGTACCTATTTTATATATGAGAAAACCGGGACACAAATGCAGCCAAAATTTAAAACCAGCCAAGCTGACTCCAGAGGGCACATGACTAACAACTTTCCATTTTGCACATGTAACGTTTTTATTTGATTTCATTTTTGCCTTATTTTTTAATGTTTTCTTGATTTCTCATTCCCAGTCCATTCTCTAATAACTGCTACACCAAAATTCTGATTTTTTTTTTTAACTTGAATCTCATCTCTTAAAAATGT
This sequence comes from Bison bison bison, assembly GCF_000754665.1. Classification (NCBI taxonomy): domain Eukaryota; kingdom Metazoa; phylum Chordata; class Mammalia; order Artiodactyla; family Bovidae; genus Bison; species Bison bison. The sequence continues at coordinate 1,135,342 of NW_011494868.1, read as the reverse complement.
GCCATTTATTTTTTTCCTATTTGGTATCTTGCAGTTGTTTGCATCAAACTGTTTTCAACTTGATGATATTTTCTAATTTTATATGACGTTTTATTTTTCTGCTCTCCTATGTTTATCTGCAGGAGAAAAGTACATAATGAAAACTATGCTTTTCTGTTTATGTGTGTGCTTGTTTGAGTTTTGCCTTTTTTTTAATGGTAATTTTGTGTGGAAGCGCTTCCTTGGTGGCTCAGACAGTAAAGAACCCACCTGTAATGCAGAAGACCTGGGTTTGAACCCTGGGTAGGACAGATGCCCTGGAGAAGAGAATGGTTACCCACTCAGTATTCTTGGCTGGAAAGTCCCATGGACAGAGGAGCCTCGAGGGTTACAGTCCATAGGGTCACAGAGTCGGACATGACCGAATGACTAACACTTCATACTTTGTGTAGAAACTGCCACAAATGCCATGCTATTATAAGGGAAAATAAAGCAGAATACACATTTATTGTTTTAAACTATTGACTCCCAATGCCTAAGTTAAGGTGTTTGATAGACTGTGAGACAGATTCTTAGATGCTGAGCAAATAAATTACTCTGAAAAGCACTGTCTTTGTCTTCAGTGAATAAAAATTGTATTTAAGTTTTAGTTGTGTTTGGGCTCCATTTAATTTGCTTTTTATAGATTTATTGGAAGAAAAGGAATATTTGACTGCTTTAGTGACCCAATTGTAGCATTTTCTTGCAAATTGTTTTCTTTATTTTATCATTAATGGGAGTCTTAATATAGTTACCAACCCACTGGCCTGAAGCAGGTATTGTTATAATTAGTGCTGAAAGTCTTTTTAAAATTGTTATTGATTTCCATTTTCAGATGTACACCTGACTTGAAAAGGGTCTGCAACCTTTGCTTGAACTCCTTGTGCAAATCATACTTTTAAAGTAAAACTAACTGAAGAAAGTTTTTAGTAGTCTAAATAGCTTCAGAAAAACAATACAAGATTAAACAAGGAAATGGAATTCCAATTACGTCTTGACTATTTTATTCATATTGTGGAGAAATTTGAGATATCTACAGAAGGATATTAAATATATATATATATATGTATATTTATTTATTTCATTCTTTTAAATGGTAGTAAAATTGACTGAATAGAGTGCAGTAATTCTATAGGATCAACTGTGAAATTGTTCTTTATAATCTAATATTCACAGCAAGACACACTTGATATATACATATTAAACTGGTTATGTGTGTGAGAAATGAAATAATAATTTATTTTACAGTGATTATGAGACTGGGACAGAAGCATACACTTATAATTACTTATTATGCTTTCTTACTTCTATTAAGTAATTCTGATCATTGGAAAGATGATGATCAAATGCCCAAACTATGTTTTGAGTTCTGGAGATCTAATGTACAACATGGGAAATTTAGAATTTAATATGTTTTACAATCAAAATATTTAATATAAAATAAAAACTATATATCTATGGGATTTCCAAGAATAGTTATATTTAAAAGATATTTTCAAAAATGATATTTTATGAGGCAATTTATTTGTTTGTTAATTCATTGATTCACAGTTTCAATGAACAGTAGCATCAGTTGTGAACTCAGAGTTGTGTGATATGGGATTTAGAGATGAAAGAATCTTATGTCTCCTCAACAGGTTCAGAGTTTATTGGGTTTGATGGGTAAGTTGACAATTATTATTACATTTCTGTTCTGATATATATGACTTATATAGCCTGTACCCGCCTTCACCATCTACAAAGTGATAAATATGATTTCCATGATTTAAAAAAGAAGCACATTTTAAATAAAGTGTTTAAGTTACTACTGCTACTGCTGCTAAGTCGTTTCAGTCGTGTCTGACTCTGTGCGACCCCATAGACGGCAGCCCACCAGGCTCCCCTGTCCCTGGGATTCTCCAGGCAAGAACACTGGAGTGGGTTGCCATTTCCTTCTCCAATGCATGAAAGTGGAAAGTGAAAGTGAAGTCACTCAGTTGTGTTTGACTCTTAGGGACCCCATGGACTGCAGCCCACCAGGCTCCTCCATCCATGGGATTTTCCAGGCAAGAGTACTGGAGTGGGGTGCCATTGCCTTCTCTGAAGTTACTACTAGACAGGCAATAGAAAAAGTTTAACTACTTCCTCTCTCTCTCTTAATACCCTATAACACATAACACAAGCACAACCACACATAATACAAGCAACTTTCTTCAATTTTGATAGAATTAATTTTTAATTTATATAAAATAATATTTATACGATAAAATATTTTATACTTTAAAATGTATATAATATTTTACATATTCAGACTCATTATTTTGGGTAGGGGGTGCATACTCTTCACCATATTTTGAAAAAGGTTCATGGTACAAGCAATGCTAATAACTCCTGACAGAGTGTGGACCAGAAGGAAAAGAAAAATCTTGCAGAAGGTTATAATGCAGTAGTCCCCACTTATTTGAGGTTTTGCAGTTTCAGTTACATGTGGCAACAACTGTTCAAAAATATTAAGTGGAAAATTCCAGAAATAAACAGTTTGTAAGTTTGAAACTGTGCATCACTCTTTCTAAAACTATTGAGATGATAATATATTTTTCTTTCCTCCTATTCTTGTAACCCAGTGAGTTAGGAAAACACTTATGTTAAACTTTCTTTTTTTATTTCTGAGGGTAATTCTTCTAATTAAGATTTGTTTTCAATCTATTCAAAAGAGATAATGGTTACAACACTGGTATAAAGTGACAGTGTTGCACTTTTATGAATTTTATAAGAAAAAATAATGCTCAGAATCTGCTTTTAAAAAGCTGGAATTAAGCATATCACAGATGTTGAATACAAGCAATCAGATGTGTACATCAAATTTTTCTAGCCCAGCTACTTTCTTCATTGCAGTTAATCTTGAGGACATGAAGGAAACCTTGAGGTAGCTAGTAGGCTAGATTTCCTTCAGTGTTTTTCTACTATGTCACCTCTATGGTGAGTGTTTATAAGAATGGAACTTTTGATCAGTGTCTCTCAGTTCAGTTCAGTTCAGTCGCTCAGTCGTGTCTGACTCTTTGCAACGCCATGGACTGTAGCACACCAGGCTTCCCTGTCTATCACCAACTCCTGGAGCTTGCTCAAACTCATGTCCATCAAGTTGGTGATGTCATCCAACCATCTCATCCTCTGTCGTCCCCTTCTCCTTCTGTCCTCAATCTTTCCTAGCATTAGGGTCTTTTGCAATAAGTCAGTTCTTCGCATCAGGTGGTCAAAGTATTGGAGTTTTAGCTTCAGCATCAGTCCTTCCAATGAATATTCATGACAGTTTTCCCTTAGGATTGACTGGTTCAATCTCTTTGCAGTCCTAGGACTCTTCAAGAGTCTTCTCCAACACCACAGTTCAAAACCATCAATTTTTCAGTGCTCAGCTTTTCTTATAGTCCAACTCTTCTGCAATGGCAACCCACTCCAGTACTCTTGCCTGGAAAATCCCATGGACGGAGGAGCCTGGTGGGCCATAGTCCATGGGTTCGCGAAGAGTCGGACACAACTGACTGACTTCCCTTTCACTTTTGACTTTCATGCATTGGAGAAGGAAATGGCAACCCACTCCAGTGTTCTTGCCTGGAGAATCCCAGGGAAGGTGGAGCCTGGTGGGCTGCCGTCTATGTGGTCGCACAGAGTCGGACACTACTGAAGCGGCTTAGCAGCAGCAGGAGCACATCCATACATGACTACTGGAAAGACCAGTGGCTCTAGTCTTGGGTTAATCTATTCCTTTTCACTGATAAAATAATGTATCTGTTTCAGTAGCTTTGTTTATGAAGCTAATTTCCAGCATTTGGGGGGAGTTGGATGGTGAAATTAAAAATGAATTTGTTCAAAATGCTAACACGTATGTCCACTTTTTATACACAGTGAGTTCTCAATATGCTATGATAATTTTTTTTTTCTTTAGTTTAGGGATGAATGCGACTTTTCTAGAAGAGGAACTAGGGATTTCTTTCTTCCCTGGCACCATGGTTTTTAATTGTCCTTGGACATATATTTTAGTTTATTCATTCACATTACATTTCTCTGATTACCATGCCCAAGCTTTGCATGAAACAGCATTTTTTTTTAATTTCTCATAGGAGATTTTTCTAAAGTTACTTTCTACCAAATTTTCCAAGTAAGTGCATGCCTTCTAATTTGTGGAGCTCAGAGTGCCCTTATCAAGAACTGCAGATAAAAGTAAAGAAGTGTGTGATGAAATTGAGATTTTCCAACCTGTTTTGAATTTGCTTTTTATTTAAGGAAAGTAAAAGTAAAACAAGACCTTTAAGTTTTATGCATTTTTTTTTCACTTTTAAGTCACCATCTAACTCTTATTCTTACTTCCAAGTTCTTTATAATGTTTTTCCTAACAGCACTCAATAGAATTTTTAATTATTTGCTGAATGCACAGTATGAGTTAAAAAAAAATCAGAATTCCTTCACAAAATCAATATGACAACAAGCTAATGAGCCTTCCTGTGTGTCACAGCCTAGAAAAGACAAAAATCGAGCCCTAGAAAAGATTTATCAAGCAACTTGCACATATAGAATAGTATGAGACTAAATTATATCACACATAGTTTTATGAGTTTTAGAGGAAAAGGTTGGAAAATAAGTTCTGGATGAGTGTGCTATTTAAGAAGTCTTTTAAAACACATTAGGGCTTTTAATCCCCATTACAATCTTCTAGGTTGGGCATCAAAACTGATTTTATAAGTGGTAGTACACATGCTTTTAAAGGCTAGATAAAGGAAAGAGCTGAGCCATAATGAAAGTGAAAGTGGAAGTCTTAGTTGCTCAGTCATTTCCGACTCTTTGCAACCTCAAGGACTGTAGCCCACCAGGCTCTTCTGTCCATGGAATTCTCCAGGCAAGAATACTGGAGAGGGTTGCCATTTCTTTCTCCAGGGCATCTTCCCAACCCAGGAATTGAACCCAGGTATCCCTGGAGAAGGAAATGGCAACCCACCCAGTATTCATGCCTGAAAAATCTCATGGACCGAGGAGCCTGGTGGACTACAGTCCATGGGGTCACAAAGAGTTGGATAACACAGCGACTTCACTTCACTTCTCCTGCATTGCAGGCAGATTCTTTACTGTCTATACCACAAGGGAGGCCCTAATATGTGAGTTTAAAGATGTAGAGAATTTGCTTTTACAAAAAGTAGATAGAGAGGAAAGAGGAAAAGTTTCTCCTTTTAAAAATAACAATAATAAGACCACATAGAAACAGAATATTTTGTTTACTTTAGAGCAAATAATACTTGAATTCTTCAAATTTTCCTTCTTTGATTCTCTGAGCACAATGATTTTATACTGAATTAGAGTCTTAAAACAATGTAAATCATCACTTGTTTGTCAGAAAATTCAATAAGCCTTTGCCCCCTCAAGTTTTTACTAAGTTTTCTTAAGAAAGTCATGTCAATACTCTGACTGACAGATGATAAATCCCAACAGCAGCCTTATAGATTACCAATTATTCTTGCATATAAACACCCTAAATTTGTGACAGGATAACTTTATGGTCATTGTCTAGAATATGTCAATGAATTTTTCATTTCTGTGTCTCTTTAATTGGTTGTATATTACCCAGTCAATTCCTCTCATTATGTGACATGGTGTTAAAGATTTTTTTGGCCTGATATTCACTTATTTTTCTTTCTGTTTAGACCCATGCTTTTCAAAGTAGCTTCCCATATCTCTAAGAGTTTTCTTCCTCTTAAGAAACTATTTTGAAATTAATAACGCATTTCATGGTAATTGTTCTGTATTGCTAATACTCTGACTCCCAAATATGCTTTCTTTTTAATACACTCTTCCCATTTCCTTTTCAAAATATTGTGATTTTCACAGTGTCTCTATTGTTCTTTCAAGCACACTTACGAAAGAAACTGGAATGTGACACCCAGGAAAGACTTTATAACTGTGGCTTTTGAAAAGTTTGAGTAAGAATATTGAATTTTAACATTTTGCTAGGTTGACAGCTAGTGGAACAACCCAAAGTCTTTCTGAGGGTAGTAAGACCAGTCAGGGCTCAGTTATAAAATAGGGAAAAAAATATATTTTTTCAGCTAAGCTTTTTATTTTGTATTGAGTATAGCCAATTAACAGCATTGTGATAGTTTTGGGGGGACAGCAAAGGGACTAACCATACATTTACATGTATTCATTTGCCCCCAAATTCCTCTCCCATCCAGGCTGTTACATAACATCAAGCAGTTTCCTGTGCTATACAGTAGGTCCTTGTTGGCCATCCAGTTTGAATATGGCAGTGTGTACATGTCCAACCCAAACTCCGTAGCTATCCTTTCCCCACCTGCCCCTCCCCTCCACCCCTGGAAACCATAAGTTCATTCTCTAAGTCTGTGAATCTGTTTTTGTTTGGTAAATAAGTCCATTTTTTATCCTGTCTTTTGAGATTCCGCATAGAAGTGATGTTACACAACATTTTTGATTCTCTGACTTACTTCACTTAGTATGATCCACTCTGCATCCCTCCATGTTGTTGCAAATAGCATTGCTTCATTCCTTTTAATGGAGAAGTAGTGCTCCATTGTACGTGTGTGTGTTCAGTTGTTCAGTCCTGTCTGGCTCTCTGCAGCCCCATTGACTGTAGCCCACCAGGCCCCTCTATCCATGGAATTTTCCAGGCTATAATGATGGAGCAGATCTCCATGTTCTCCCCTAGGGGATCTTCCAGACTCAGGGATCGAACCCAGGTCTCTTGCATCTCCTGCACTAGTGCATTCTTTACCACTAGTGCCACCTGGGATGTCCATTCCAGTATATATAGTTCAGCAAAATCAAGAACTGGAGCAGACTGTGGCTTAGATCATTAGCTCCTTACTGCAAAATTCAACCTTAACTTGAAGTAGGGAAAACCACTAGACCATTCAGGTATGACTTAAATCAAATCAATTATGATTATACAGTGGAGGTGACAAATAGATTCAAGAGATTAGATCTGATAGATAAATTACCTGAAGAACTATGGGCAGAGGCTTGTAACATTGTACAGGAGGCAGGGACCAAAACCATCTCAAAGAAAAAGAAATGCAAGAAGACAAAGTGTTTGTCTGAGGAGGACTTAGGAAAGCAAAAAAGGAGAGAAGTGAAAGGCAAAGGAGAAAAGGAAAGATACACCCAACTGAATGCAGTTCTAGAGAATAGCAAGGAGAGATATGCAAGCCTTCTTAAGTTAAAAATGCAAAGAAATAGAGGAAAGCAATGAAATGGGAAAGACTAGAGATCTCTTCAAGAAAATTGGTATCACCAAGGGAACATTTCATGCAAAGATGGGGTCAGAAAAAGGACAGAAAGGGCAAGAACTTAACAAAAGCAAAGTAGGTTAAGAAGAGGTGGCAAGCGTACACAGAAGAACTGAAAAGAAGATCTTAATGACCTGGATAACCACAATGATGTGGTCATGCACCTAGAGCCAGATATCCTGGAATGTGAAGTCAAATGGGCCTTAGGAAGCATAACTGCAAACAGTTGAGGTGATGGAATTCCAACCGAACTATTTCAAATCCTAAAAGATTATGCTGTGAAAGTTCCACACTCAATATGCCAGCAAATTTGGAAAACTCAGCAGTGGCTGCAGGACTGGAAAATTTTAGTTTTCATTCCAATTCCAAAGAAGGGCAATGCCAAAGAATGTTCAAAGTATTGTAAATTGTGCTCGTTTCACTTGCTTGCAAGATAACTCTCAAAATCCTGAAAGCTAGATTTTAACAGTACATTAACCAAGAACTTCCAGATGTATAAGCTGGATTTAGAAAAGGCAGAGGAACCAGAGATCAAATTTCCAAAATCTACTGGATCATAGAGAAAGAAAGGGAATTCCACAAAAACATTTACTTCTGCTTCATTGATTATGCTAAAGCCTTTGATTGTGTGGATCACTACAAACTGAAAATTCTTAAAGAGTTGGGAATACCAAACCATTTACCTGTCTCCTGAGAAAACTGCGTGCAGGTCAAGAAGCAATTGTTGGAACCAGGCAATGGAACAATGTAACTAACAGACAGGCTCAGAATTGGGAAAGGAGTATGACAAGTCTGTATATTGTCACTCTGCTTATTTAACTTCTATGAAGAGTACATCTTCAAAATGCTGGGCTGGATGAATCACAAGCTGGAATCAAGATCGCCAGAAGATACATCAACAATCTCTGATACACAGATGATACCAATTTAATGGCAGAAAGTCCATTTTTTGACTGTTGTAAACAACCTTACAGTGAATATTAGGATGCATGTGTATTTCTGAATTATGTTTTTCTGTGGATATATTCCTGGGAATAGAATTGCTGGATCACATGATAGTTATATTCTAATATCTTATATTAAAATATAATATAATATATACATATCTTATATAAAATATAAAAAGTTAAAAGTTATATTTTAATATCTTAAGGAACGTCCATACTGTTCTCTCATCACCACGGTAAGTTTAAGAAAGTTCCCTTTACACCCTCTCCAGCATCTATTGATAGCCAGAAAAAAGAGGAACTTCTTAGATATACAGTAACACTGATGAACCTAGAGGATATTATGTGAAGTGAAATAAACTACTCACAGAAAGAAAAACACTGCATGATTACATTTATATGAAGTATCTAAAACAATCAAGTTCATAGAATCAACTTGTGATATGATGGTTACCAGGGACTAGGGGGATGAAGACATGGGAAATTACTAATTAATGAACATGATAACATTTCATTTAAAGAAAATGAATACATTCTAGAGATCTGATATATAACCTTGCACCTATAGTCAACAATAATGTATTGTACATGAAAATTTGTTAAGAAATTAAATCTCATGTTAAGTGTTCTAAAATAAAATTCAATTTTTTAAATTAAAAAATCATATATGAAGTACTAGTTCCAATATTCCATGTTAATGTATTCCTCTTTTTAAAAGATTGCATTCATTAATTATAAATGGTCCTATAACCTAAAGCAACCTGAGCATCTGGAGAAAAATCTGGGTAATAGAATCACATTCTGCTCCCACTCAGGAAAAAGTAAGCCCAACTATCTGAAAAAGAATTCTTTACTTCAGGACAGTGAATTATTCTTTGGTAATCAGTAAAAGAATATAACCTGCTGTAAGCCAGTTTCAACTTATGTGAAAAATTCTGGACTGTAATCATAATAGAAGAAAAATCATCAAGGCTTTCAGCATTTCTACATTTTAAAAATATTATTTACAAAATTAACAAAAGAGAGTCAACTAATTAAACTGTACTCCATTTCATCTGTCTCAGGTTTGAAAAATGCCTGTACACTAGTTAAATATCAAGTTATTTCTATGACTTTAATAGGACAAAATAATCTTGTAATAATACATTTGCATTGATAAAACACAACAGAGCTTATTTTCTATATTAAAACATAATGCCACCTTGATTTTTTTAAAGAATTACTCTTTACCCTTATTTCCATCTTTGTAAAATGAAACATTTATAATTTACCCATAATTTTTAAACCAGAGAATACTAGTACTCAGAAACCATTATCTCTGGTCAATCTCCATATTCTGCCTGCTCTAAGTAAATATACGGCTTACAAGTTTGCTGAGATTTATCTCATTAAAATTTTATTGAGAGTTAAGGTTGGATGGCATCACCGACTGGATGGACATGGGCTTGGGTGGACTCCGGGAATTGGTGATGGACAGGGAGGCCTGGCATGCTGTGGTTTATGGGATCGCAAAGAGTCGGACATGACTGAGCAACTGAACTGAACTGAACTGATCTTTATTTTAAAAGTTATATAAAAACAAAAGTTAACCACTTTCTTGATGAGATATAGTTATTAAACTCCCTGAAGGCAAATGACCATCCCAGTGATTTCTCAATGTCTCTCTTAGAGAGATAGCAATGCCATCTTTTAAGTTAGGAAATGCAATATAGCACAGATGCTCATCTTTATTTCTATCAGGTTCAAAACTTAGTTGGAAAGCTCAAGGAGGCCTCAGTGTCCTCCCAGGAGGGTATCCAACAACATACTAAATTAATCTACCCCCTGTTCACACTTCACTCAGCTATTTTCTTTTCCCATCTCAGTTTAAATTTCTCTCAATTACAACTGTAAATATATAATCAGTTTTTTAGAATCGTGTTTACCATAAAAACACAACCAATCACACCTGTAAAATTAGAGTCATAGAAAATAAATCCTTTGATATCTCCATCTATTAGAAATTTTAATAAAAATGAGTTTATTGGTATCTATTTTAAATCTAGGTTAAATATTATGATGTGTACCTAAAACTGTCCTTCAGTTAGGAGGAACAATGAAAAAGTCTATTGACAAAGGTTTCAAATAATTGTTTTACTGATCAACAATTGAAAAAACAACAATTGTTTCTCAGAGGGGGAAAATAAAGTTGTGATAGCTACTTAATAGTTATAAATCTACTGGGACCCATGCAACAGGTACATTAAAAAAGTGCTTTGATAGTACAATAGATAATAACAACTCAACATTCATTTATTCTTTCTCCCACTGAATCAAAGAATTAAATACATAAGACATTATTCATTTGCAGATTCATTAAATAAATATATTATCGATAAATATAGTGTAGCCGACATTGTACTTGCTGCTGGAAAACCTTAGAGAGTTGTTTACAAAGCTGACAGGCAAGCAGAAAGCACAGAGGATTACGTGGGGAACTACAATGAAATGTAAAGATTATCATGATAAAAATGTCACTGGAGCGTGGGCTGGGATGGGGGTTCTTAAGGCAGTGATAAGGTTAGCAAAGTCTCCCATTGTGAGAAGACTTACTCTTAAAGTTAAAGAACATGTAGGATGAATCTAGGAAAATAAAGGAGGGGCATGTGTCCCAGAGATAGAAAATAGTAAGTGAAATTGTGCAGAAATTAAGAATTTTTAAATTTTCCTCACTGGTGCAGTGAACATTTAGAATAAACTAGAAAGACAGGGCCAGAGACAAATTCCAGACCAGATTGTTCACAACCTTCAAAGGTCTTATGTATTAATGCTTTATCTTATATCATAGGAGGGTGTTAAACAGGCAGTAAGATGTTCATATTCATATTCATGTCAGAAAGTCCTCTCTGTTAAAATTGTGAAGAATGAGTTCAATGGGAGCCAGAATAAAGGCGGAAAGACAAATTAGAAGGCTATTGCAGCAGTGCATGAAGAAATAAGAGAGAAAGCAAAATGGATAGAAAGGTAGGAGGGAGATTTGATTTACAATTAAATGTAGACATGGCAAGACATGGTTATTCACTCTTAATAATAAAGAAGAAGGAGGTGAAGATTAAAGTCAGATTTCTGAATTTGATAACTGAGAGGAAGGTTATATTACATATTGAAAATGCAAGTGGGTTCAGTGGGATTAATAGAACACTGGTTCAGCATTATAGGTGTTAAGATTGAAATATCTATAAATTATACATTTGAAATAAGCAAAATGCAAACATATACTGCTGTACACTTTACAGAAAATTTTGAACAAGCTAATGATTTTAAAGACACTAGTCTACGAAAGAAAGTGTAGTCGCTCAGTTAAGTCTAACTCTTTGCAACCCCATGGACTGTAGCCACCAGGTTCCTCTGTCCATAGAATTCTCCAGGCAAGAATACTCAGGGCTTGGGGGTGTGGGGGGTTCCATATCCTCCTCCAGGGGATCTTCCCAACCCAAAGTCTCCTACAATGGCAGGCAGCTTATTTACCTCTAATGCCACCTAGTATACAGTCCATGGAATTCTGCAGGCCAGAATACTAGAGTGGGTAGACTTTCCCTTCTCCAGGCGATCCTCCCAACCCAGAGATCAAAGTCAGGTCTCCCATATTGCAATCCCAGGTGGATTCTTTACCAGCTGAACCACAGGGAAGCCAAAGAATACTGGAGTACGTAGTCTATCCCTTCTCCCGCAGATCTTCCTAACCCAGGAATTGAACCGGGGTCTCCTGCATTGCAGGAGGATTCTTTACCAATTGATCTTATAGGGAAGCCCCTAATGTGAGAAAGAATATTATAATCTAATCACCAGTGAGAGAGAATGAGAAAGCATAAGGTGATAAAGAGAGCGTGTGTAGCATAGTGTCATGAAAGTAAAAGAAAGAGTTTAAAACAAGGTTTTCAAAAGTGTCAGATGTGGCCACAGTAAAATAATGTAAGGATGAGGACTGTCCATTGTGAAGGTGAATAGTGGCAATGCTAAGAGGAATTTTGGAGAAGGCAATGGCAACCCACTCCAGTACTCTTGCCTGGAGAATCCCATGGACGCAGGAGCCTGGTGGGCTGCCATCTACGGGGTTGCACAGAGTCGGACACAACTGAAGTGACTTAGCTGCTAAGAGGAATTTAGTGCATAGATGACACCTGATCAAAATTGTAGTCAGCTTCATAATCAATAGGAAGTTGAGAAAGCAAAAACAATAATATAAACAATATACCTTAATATTATTTGGCAATAAAAAGTAGGAGATAGCTCCATGGTACCTAAAAGTACTTTACAGTATCAAAGCAGGGATGTGTATGTGTGCATTTACAAATATATGTACATATTCATTATTTCTTTTTAATGAAAAAGAGAAAAAATATGCCTGAGTACGATTATGAAAAATGTATTAGAAAGTTTAAGAAACACAAGTCGCATGACATAGTTGATATCAGAACATGTTTTGTTAAAAAAAATAATAGAAAACAACATAATCCAGATATGAGGTAATTAGAAGTAATAGTATCCTCAACTCGGTGTGGGTGTATACTGAAGGGATTCCAGAAGGATAAAGACCTAATTAAACACGTGTTTCAGACATACTGTTCTGGCCTTCCTATGGATATGAATTGCAGTGGGTCCAGCCTTGAGGAAAGGAAGCCAGGTAAGGGCCTTATGTAAAATTCAATCAACAAGTGATCAAGACATAAACAGAACTGATCATTATAGAAGAAGAGATAAGGGAAATAACACTTAAGTTTTGAGTAAGTGGAATATGTGGGTCTTAGTTTCTAACTAGATATCATGAGTGATCTGATGATAGAGATGATGTATTGGAACAAGTACAGAAATGTTCACAATTTTGCAAATTTGATAATTAGACAATTAAAAACAAGTATTTATTGAGTGCCAACTGTGTACTATATACTATATAGAGCTGGGGGTGAGAGCTAAACAGAAAGATAATGCACAAATACTTTGGGTAGTGCAAAATTCTCCAGGCCAGAATACTGGAGTTGGTAGCTATTCCCTTCTCCAGGCAGATTCTTTACCGACTCAGCCACCATGGAAGCCCATGTGTATATATGCATATACGGGCTTCCCAGGTGGCATCCCTTCTCCAGGAGAATCTTCCTGACCCAGGAATCGAACCCAGGTCTCCTGCATTGCAGACAGATTGTTTACCTGCTGAGCTACCAGGGAGGCCCATATATGTGGGCTTATTTACATCGTACAAACTGCATTTTTTCACATGAAGAAACTAATTTTTTTTAAATTTTATTTTATTTTTAAACTTTACATAATTGTATTAGTTTTGCCAAATATCAAAATGAATCTGCCACAGGCATACATGTGTTCCCCATCCTGAACCCTCCTCCCTCCTCCCTCCCCACACCATCCCTCTGGGTCGTCCCAGTGCACCAGCCCCAAGCATCCAGTATCGCGCATCGAACCTGGACTGGCAACTCGAGAAACTAATTTTTTAAAAAATAATGCTTATCATTCAGGCAAATAAGTGGCACAACTAGGTCTAATTAACACTAAAGTGTTTATATAACTGCACTTAATTCCTTCAATACCCATGTGATAGCTGGTGTTTTAACTTTACTAAATTAAAAATACAATTATTCAAAGAGAATTCCAATAGGATAGTATTCTCTTTTTTTTTAAACTGAAATATCTTGAGAGCTTGGCTGCAATAGAAATTTTGTAAGTATTTCCTTTTTTAGGAAATTACAACCCACGCCAGTACTCTTGCCTAGAAAATCCTATGGACGGAGGAGCCTGGTGTCCATGGGGTCCCAAAGAGTCAGACACGACTGAGCAACTTCACTTCACTTCATTTATTTATTTACTTTGGTGGCGCTGAGTCTTCATTACTGCACACAGGCTTTCTCTAGTTGCAGCGAGTGGGGCTACTCTGTAGTTGCAGTGTGTGGACTTCTCATTACAGCGGGCTTCTCTTGCTACTGACCATGGGCTCCAGGGGCTTGGGCTTCAGTAGTTGAGGCACATGGTCCCAGTAGTTCCAGCTCCTGAGCTATAGAGCCTAGGCTTAGTAGTCGTGGTGCATGGCTCAGTTGCTCTGTGATGTGTGGAATCTTCTTGCACCAGGGATTGAATTCATGTCCTCTGCATTGGCAGGAGAATTCTTAACCACTGGACGGCCAAGGAAACCCTGTATTTCTTGAGTGAATTAAATGAATTGGCCAAGATCTTACAGTAGGTTTCCCTGATAGCTCAGTTGGTAAAGAATCTGCTTGCAATGCAGGAGACCCCAGTTGGGTTACTGGGTTGGGAAGATCCACTGGAGAAGGGATAGGCTCCCCAGTCCAGGATTTTTGGGCTTCCCGTGTGGCTCAGATGGTAAAGAATCTCCCTGCAATGCAGGAGACCTAGGTTTTATCCCTGTGTTTGGAAGATTCCTTGGAGAATGGAAAGGCTACCCACTCCAGTATTCTGGCCTGGAGAATTCCATGGACTGTATAGTCCATGGGGTCGCAAAGAGTCAGACTCAATTGAGCAACTTTCACTTTATAACAGGCAATATTTGGAACTAGATTGCTGCCTCACATCCCTTCTCTTTGTGTTACTCCTATCAAAACCATGAAGCCAATTATTTTTTAAAAAGTAATAATTTTAACAAATTATAAGGGATAAATATAATGTGAAAGACATATCATCTGAGCAATCAGAGAAAAGGATCCATCACATATATTGAGGGCAGAGAAAATTATGCACTTGTTTGTGGGAACAGCAATGTTTTAAATAATCTAGTAAATCAGTCATTGGGAAGAAGGTGAAAATGTCAGTCGCTTAGTCAAGTCCTACTTTTTCCGTCCCTGTGGACTGTAGACCACTAGGCTCCTCTGTCCATGGAATTCTCTACGCAATAATACTTGAATGAATAGCTAGTTCCTCTCTAGGGGATCTTCCCAACCCAGGGATTAAACCTGGATCTCCTGCATTGCAGGAAGATTCTTTACTGCATGAACCACCAAGGAAGTCCCACAGGACAGAGGATGAGATGGTTGGATGGCATCATCAACTCGATGGACATAAGACTGAACAAGCCCCAGGAGACAGTGAAGGATAGGGAAGCCTGGCATGATGCATGTAGTCCACGGGTTTGCAGAGTCAGACACGATTTAACAACTGAACAACAACAAAAATTACTCATTATGCTAGTGCTAGCATTCCTGTTTGAATTTTCTGGAGACAGGTGGAGTTGACTTTGTGAATAATTTGGTCCTTAAAGTAAAAAATTTGTGATCTGGAAATAAGTTAGCAAGAATAAAAACACAAAGTTATATGGCATTTTCTCTTTGACAGTCTTAATGACTATTTGTCTTATCTCTTTGACATCTCATAATAATGTGAGAAAATATGAGTCAACTGTCATAGCTACATTGCCCTTTGTCGACTTTTAAGTGTCAACAATTATGGTCTGAAATTTGTCAGGGTCTAGTAAATAGCAACTTTTCCCTAAAGGTATTTTTTTTTATTGTAAAATGTGGTCAGTAGTCTAACATTATTATATAATAATGTGTGGTTATTTGTGAGATTTTGTCTGAAATATGGTCTACTGCCCTTTAGATGATATATATGTACATGGTCTAAAAAACATTCTCAAATGTTTTCTTGAGCAAATTACCTAAAGCAGTATTTCTTAGCTAGGTCTATCTCCCCATCTTCTGTCTGTGCCTTACTTTTTTCTTTACTTTCCCTTATTTGACAATATATATTATGTATCATTTATTTTAGTTGTTTACTGTTGTTCTTCCAACTAGAATGCCCAGAAATTACATGTTTAAATATATACTAAACAATGATGTACAATTATATATATATATAGATATGCAATTTTCATGTAGATGCATGTTCATATCTCTTCTGTTAGCAATAGCCCCCAAAAGGAAACAACCAAATGTTCATTATTGGTAGAATAAATATATTGTGATTTGGGGGATACATATCAATGAGAATGAATTAATTGAATCTAACACAACAAATGCTCAGAACACTTACATAAACCTATAGTTGAGAAAAGTCATCTAACACAAGTTTATGTTACAGTAAAGTGTTAAATATCTCAAACAGTTTTTAGAGTACTCTACAAGAAGAGACATAAAAAAAGAATGGTTTTATGGATACAGAATGACTGTGAGTATATCAGTTGTTCATGACCATGGGGCTGACTAGGAAATGAGGCTTGTTGTAGCTATTCAACGTCATGATAAAGGATTATACCCCACATCACTAGCTTGTTGCTATGTTCACTCACTAAGTTGTATTGGACCCTTTGCGACCCCATGGACTAGAGCAGGCCAGGCTCTCCTGTCCTTCACTCTATCCCGGCATTTGCCCAGATTCATGTCCATTGAGTCAATGATAATATCTAACCTTCTCATCTTCTATCGCACTCTTCCTCTCTTGCCCTCAGTCTTTCCTAGCACCAGGGTCTTTTCCAATGAGTTGGCTCTTTGGATCAGGTGGTCAAAGTATTGAAGCTTCAGTTTCAGCATCAGTCTTTCCAATGAATAGCCTGAGAAAAGATAAAAATATAAACTTTGATATATATTTTCTACTGAATGTGTACTGCTTTCAAACTGTTTTAAACTTGAAATAGTGTAAGTTTAAATTTTGTAAGTCAGAGGCCCTCTGTACATATATATATTAAATATGAGGCATGCAAATATCTCTCTAGGCACACACAGAAAAATAAGTTTGAGCCTGTGCACTTTAGCTTAGAGTTATTGCTGTAAGCACGAGCAACGTGCTTTTTCAAAAGATATTTTTTTGAAAATTATCTGCATTCTCAGGTGATTCCTATAAGTCATGTCATACTTTCTTAATGTCACAAAACTGGAATCAGTTAATAAGCGTTTCTGGAACATTTTCGTTTTTCTAGCCCATCGTAAGACTATCTTCCCTGGATTTTTGCTCCACTTCTAGTTTGTCCAGTTTCTTACTTTTATGTATTTTTATTTATATGCTTGATTCAACCTCTAGAATGGTTAAACCCCTTCATTAACATTGATTAACACTGATTACGGCTAGAATTACCACTTGGACTCATTTTTTGGAATAAAGGCTCGGCAACTGCAGAGGAAAGAATTAACACAGCAGGATGGTGTGGCCTTACCCTACACATTCCCCAGAAAGACTTGTTTTAACCATTCTGTCTCAAAAGGTTGTTTCTGTATTCCTGAACTCTTGTCACATGCTGCACCAGTTTATCTGGACTGTTCATGTTAATAATATGATTAATGGTGAATGTTGCTGTTGTAATTCAGTTGCTAAGTCATGTCCACTGTTTGTGACTCAGTGGACTGCAGTTTCCCAGGTTCTTCTGTCCTCCACTATTTGCCAGAGTTTGCTCAAGTTCATATGCATTGAGTCAGTGATGCTATCTAACCACCTCATTCTCTGCTGCCCTCTTCTCTTTTTGCCTTTAATCTTTCCCAGCATCAGGGTCTTTTCCAATGAGTCAGTTCTTCACATCAGGTGGCCAAAGTATTGGAGCTTTAGCTTCAGCATCAGTCCTTCCAATGAGTATTCAGGGTTGATTTCCTTTAGGTTTGACTGGTTTGATCTCCTTGAAGTCCAAGGGACTCTCAAGAGTCTTCTCCAGCACCACAATTCAAAAGCGTCAATCTTTTGGTGCTAAGCCTTGCTGCTGCTGCTGCTAAGTCGCTTCAGTCGTGTCCGACTCTGTGTCAGCCCATAGACAGCAGCCCACCAGGCTCCCCCAAGCCTTTACTATGGTTCAAATATCACATCTATACATGGTTACTGGAAAAACCATAGCATTGATTATATGGACCTTTGTCAGCTAAGTGATGTCTGTGCTTTTAATATGCTGTTTAGGTTTGTCATAACTTTCCTTCCAAGAAGCAAGTGTCTTAATTTCATGGCTGAAGTCACTGTTCCCAATGATTTTGGAGCCCAAGAAAATAAAATATATCACTGCTTCCTCTTTTTTCCTTCTATTTGCATGAAATGATGGAATCAGATACCATGATCTTAGTTTTTGAATGTTGAGTTTTAAACCAGCTTTTTCACTGTCCTTTTTCCCCCTCATCAAGAAGCTTTTTAGTTCCTCTTCAGTTTCTACTGTTAGAGAGGTATCATCTGCATATCTGAGGTTGTTAATATTTAATAGTGAATACTTGCTTTCAATCTTGGGGACTGGGGCTTTATTAACTGAAGTCAGTCACACAGGCACTGTATGATGAGATGATTGTGACTGTCCCCCAATAAATCCATGGTAGCCAAGCTCAGCTAAATTTTCCTAGCTGGCAAAACTTTGTACTTGTTGCCACACAATGTTGCTTGGAGGAATTAAGCTACTCCATGGACTGCAGAATGCCAGGCTTCCCTGACCTTCACCAACTCCAAGAGCTTGGTTAAACTCATGTCCATCAAGTCAGTGATGCCATCCAACCATCTCCTCCTCTGTGTCCCCTTTTCCTCCTGCCTTCAATCTTTCCCAGCATCAGGGTCTTTTCCAATGAGTCAGTTCTCACATCAGGTGGCCAAAATATTGGAGTTTCAGGTTTAGCATCAGTCCTTCCAATGAATATTCAGGACTGATTTCCTTTAGGATTGACTGGTTGCATCTCCTTGCAGTCCAAGGGACCCTCAAGAG
>NW_011494868.1:1115694-1116358 GCF_000754665.1 Bison bison bison | reverse complement strand
AGAGCCTGGTGGGCTGCCGTCTATGGGGTTGCACAGAGTCAGACACGACTGAAGCGACTTAGCAGCAGCATCCTTGCATCTCTCTTAATGTCTTTCATTCTTTTTACCTTATTATGTGACTGAGAAAAACTTGTATCAGGAGTGATCATCTATGATATTTTCTTGCATCTTCATTTTTAAAATTAATTTTTACTGTAATATACCTAGTTTACGATGCTGTATTAGTTTCTACTGTACAGCAAAGTGAATCAGCCATGCATACACATCTGTGTGTTTGTCACTTAGTCATGTCCGATTCTTTGGGACCCCATGGGCTGCAGCCCACCAGGCTCCTCTGTCCTTGGGATTCTCCAGGCAAGAATACTGGAGTGCACTGCCGTTCCTTTCTCCAACATGTACATATATCACCACCCTTTTGGACTTACTTCCCATTCGGGTCACCACAGTCATTAAGTAAGTTCCCTGTTCTAATAGTATATTCTCTTTAGTTATCTGTTTTATACATGGCATCAACAAATATATGTGTTAATCCCAATCTTCCAATTCCTCCCACATTCCTTTTCCCCCTTGGTATCCATATATTTGTTCTCTACATCTGTGTCTCAATTTCTGCTTCACAAATAAGATCTTCTATACCTTTTTTTTTTTTTTTTAGATTCCATAT
>NW_011494868.1:1114531-1115594 GCF_000754665.1 Bison bison bison | reverse complement strand
CTTTCCCAGCATCAGGGTCTTTTCCAATGAGTCAGTTCTCACATCAGGTGGCCAAAATATTGGAGTTTCAGGTTTAGCATCAGTCCTTCCAATGAATATTCAGGACTGATTTCCTTTAGGATTGACTGGTTGCATCTCCTTGCAGTCCAAGGGACCCTCAAGAGTCTTTCAACACCACAGTTCAAAAGCATAAATTCTTCAGTGCTCAGCTTTCTTTACAGTCCAACTCTCACATCCATACATTACTACTAGTAAAACAGTCCAGGGGGTTGCAAAGAGTTGGACATGACTGAGCGATTAGACTGAACTGAACTGTGCTACTCCACTGGGAGGGGTGCTTAAAATCTTGCACCGGGTTTCCTCTGGACTTTGCTGGGGGGCCTTTTCCCTTTGTTGATTTGCTCTGCATTCCTTCACTGTAAGAAACTGTGACCGTGTTCCCCAATGTTTCAGCAGGTAAAGAAACCTTTTGCAGGAGATGGAGGTTCAATCCCTGAGTTGGGAAGATCACCCAGAGGGGAAAAATGGCAACCCACTCAGTATTGTTGCCTGTAAAATCCCCTGGACAGAGGAGCCTGGTGGGCTACAATCCAAAAAGTTGTACAGAATCAGACAGGACTGAACAACTAACCGTGCATATACATGAATATAAAAATCTTTAAGTCCTGTGGGTCATTCCAGTGAATATTCACACTTGAGACAGTCTCAGGGATCCCGACCACAGACTCTTTCCCAGTGCTGTCAACAAAGGTTTTCCCAGGCACTCTCACGGATGGTGCTACTCTTGTTCATTTCTCCAACAAAGTGCTGAATGGAATATAGTTACAGTAAAGCAAAAATTTTAGTAATAGCAGAAATCAATTTAGTAATAGCAGAAAGAAAACTCATGAGTTATCCTTGCATTGGAGAAGGCAATGGCAACCCACTCCAATACTCTTGCCTGGAAAACCCCATGGACGGAGGAGCCTGGCAGGCTGAAGTCCATGAGGTCGTGAAGAGTTGGACACGACTGAGAGACTTCACTTTCACTTTTCGCTTTCATGCATTGGAGAAGGAAATGGCA
>NW_011494868.1:1098840-1114431 GCF_000754665.1 Bison bison bison | reverse complement strand
TTTTTTTTTTTTTTTTAGATTCCATATATGTATTAATTTGGAATATGGGTTTTTCTCTTTCTAATTTACTTTATCTTGTATCTTTTAAGCTTGCATTGCTTTCTTATTTTTATTCTTTATTTTATTTTTTTTGCAATAATTTATTTTAACACACTTCTCTTTATGTGGTAAAATAATATAATATAGTCTGTTAATGCAAATGCACTATATAAATAAAAATGAAGTGGTCTTAATGGATAAACTAGACATAATTGAATAAGGGTTCCACCTTCAAATTTCCAGATTGTGTGTTAATTTCCCTCCCCTCAAAATTCATATGTTGCAGTTGTAGCTCCTTCTACCTCAGAATGGAACTGGATTTGGAGTTAGGATCTTTAAAGCAGCAGTTAAGGTTAAGCAAGACCCAAGAGATGAAGGTTCCATCCCTGGGTTGGGATATTTCCCTGAAGAAGGAAATGGCAACTCACTCCAGTATTCTTGCCTAGAAAATTCCATGTACAGAGAACCCTGGCAGGCTACAGTCCATGGAGTATCAGAGTCAGATACAACTGAGCATACCCTCAAAAACAATCTGACTTAATGTACTTATAAGAAGAGATTAGGACACACACAAAGAAATGATCAAGTAAGCCCACAGTGAGAAGGCAGCCGTCTTCAAACTGAGAAGAGAGGACTCAGAAGAATCCAGCTCTGCTGATGCTTTGCTCTTGGGGTTCTAGCCTCCAGAATTGTGAGAAAATAAATTTCTGTTAATTAGTTTCCTAGTCTATAATACTTAATTACAGCAAAGCAGCTCTAGAAAACTAGTCTCCAAACTGTAAAACTACTAATGAGCCTTTAGTATAAATAGCAAACTGTATGTTATTATCTGATGAATGTACTTCAGAATACACTTATACATCTGACATTAAATATTAAATACTGGAAAATTATTTATTTATTTGCATTTTAGAAAAAAATGATATTTCTGCTTTAGGATTTCTTTTAAATTTCTATATCAGTGATTCCTAACCTATAGGCCTTGAGTGTGTGGTCCATCACTCAGTAATGTCCAACTCTTCTGTAACCCTATGGACTGAAGCCTGCCAGGCTCCTCTGTCCATAGGGTTATCTTGGCAAGAATACTGGAGTGGGCTACCATTTCCTACTCTGGGGGATCTTCCTGGTCCAGGGATTGAACCTGTGTATCCTGTGGCTCTTGCATTGGCAGGTGGATTCTTTACCACTGAGCCATCTGGGAAGCCATATAAGCCATCACCAAGTGACTGAAAGTTAAATACAGTAAACTTGGGAATTTATTCACATAACAAAGAGTAACTCTAGACTGAATAAACAATCTCTGTACATAGCTTTATTTCAAATTTTCAAATGTATGTAAATGATATTTTGATTCCAAGATGCAAATCATTTGTAAGTATTTCTAAATGACTGTAGTATTGTGCTTTTGATTAATGAAGTCTAAGAAAAGTTATCAAGTGAAAGTCCACATATTTTTCAAGCTATAAAGACATAGTTATGCTGAATGTATGAAATCTTCACAACGATATCATTTTCAATTTTTAAAAAGGCTGGGAAGTGTGTCTTTTTCTTTGGAAAAGTAGCATAATATATGACCTTGAATCATAGAAAGAAAAACTATCATCTGTGTTATTGATTTTAAAATCTGTATTTTCATATGAAGAAAAAAAGCTGAGTCATTGATTATTACAGGGGAGCTAACACCTGGCTTATTCAACCTATTAATGGTAAAGACAGTGTAGAATAGTTGTTTGTGACTTCTCGAGTTGACTTAAATGTGTTCAACTTCCAGCTTCACAATTCATGAGCTGTGTGACCCTGGAAAACTAAATTAATATCTACATCTCAGTTTTCAAGCCTATAAAATGGGAATGATGAGTTTCCTTCCTAGAAATATAGTGAGAATTAAAGGATAGAAGGCTTTGGGTCACTAAGAGTCGGACACGACTGAGCGACTTCACTTTCACTTTTCACTTGCATGCATTGGAGAAGGAAATGGCAATCCACTCCAGCGTTCTTGCCTGGAGAATCCCAGGGACGGGGAAGCCTGTCGGGCTGCCGTCTCTAGGGTCGCACAGAGTAGGACACGACTGAAGCGACTTATCAGCAGCAGCTACTTAAAAAACACTGAGCAACGTGTGTCTATCCCATTGGTTTCAATGTTAAGCTTATTTTCCTTTATAAGTCCTTTGCTGCATTCACTCACCTAGTCAACTTCCACCCTGGATACAGAATAAACAAAGTGATTCTGAGAATGCACTTGAGACTTAGAAAGAAAAATATCATAGATCCGCAGCAGGAAGCGAATCAACTTAAACCCTGCTAATTTCTCTGAAACTAAATACTTAGATTTATAGCTACAGGATAGCTTCCTTCTCTGATGCACTTCAGCGACTCTTGTGAAATTCTTATTTCTTTACTGAAACCAAAGCCTTTCAAGGAGTCAAAACATGACAATTGGAAAGCATTTTGACAATGACTTCAAAATATGTTTGTGTCTTTATTCTGACAATGCCTTGCGATTGTTTTCTTTTTGAAAACACAATTGGTAAATATCAGAGAGAAAGAATTAATGTGTATAAACCTCTTTTAAAAATTCACTGATCTTTTCCATCTTCAAATGAGACATAATACTGCTGGGAGTGAGGATAATGTCACCAGGTTAACAATGTAATATATGAGCATGCATACACAATAGTAAATTGCAAAGGAGGCTGGGCTTGTTCTAGTTATCAGTGAAATCATTGCAGAATGATAATGGAAATCAGCCATATAAAAAACTACCAGGCAAATTATTATCCAATCCATCCAACAAAGAATTTTTCTGTATTAATTCTCACTCAACATTCAACAGGATACTTTATATAACTTAATAATCAGTTACTTATTAACATATTTGTAATTATTTTCCTTCATTTTGCAGCAGCATATTTTATCTTGAGATTGTTTCTGCTTTTCCCAGCTCCGTCAAAATATTTTGGAATGAAAAAATTTACTATTTTATGGCCTTCTGACATTTCCAATTATCAAGTATTCTTATTCGTGAGAACAATAGTTGGTAAATTCATAAAACAAGACAGAAGCCCATAAATTGAGTAGGATATTTATGGAACATTATTTCAGCTGTGTATTGCAGAACATTTGAGTGTATAACTAAAAATCAACTGAGACAAGTGACACTTTTCTGGAAGAAAACAATGCAAACTGACAACATAGTAAGCATTCTTTTCCTTCTTTGTCTTCTTTTTTTTTTTTTTTGGTTTGGTTTACTTTTTTTATAAGGAGGAAATTTTAACAGTAGTGATGGTGTTAAGAAACATTATGCAGAACTTGAAAATAAGGCCAAAGGAATCCTATAAGTTTTTCGGCCTCATCTTGGAGCATTGTCTAACAGGCCTGCGAAAGAGTAATGTGATTTTCTAAAGGATATATATTTTTTCTGTTTGTTTGACTAGCTACTTCCAATTTATTAAGAGAAGAGTCTCAAATTCTGCAAAGTTATGTACCAAGCTATTGTCATTTAGTCACTAAATCATGTCCAACTCTTTCTCGACCTCATGGACTGTAGCCTGCCAGTTACCTCTTTCCATTGGATTCTTCTGACAAAAACACTGGAGTGGGTTGCCATTTCCTTTTCTAGGGGACCTTCCCAACCTGGGGATTGAACCCACATCTCCTGATCTGGCAGGCGGATTCTTTACCACTGAATGACCATGGGAGACCCCATGTTAAACTGTAGATGCTGATTCCTTTTTTTTGGGTAGGAACCATTCTCAATAATCTACGATTTTCTTGCCCCTTAGGACCTTAATCCATTTTACATCTAAGTTAGCAATCTTATTTCACCATTTTCAGTCTTCAGTTCTGTCTCTGATTCTTTATTGTTTCCTTCATTGAAGAGTTAAATCTTTGACATAATGTTCATTTTATATTGGGAAGCATGCTATTAATGCTTGGAAATATATAATACTTATACTTTATTATGAATACTTTGAGCTTAAATTTCAAATTATAATTATACTTTTAAAATTATATTTTATCAAGGAAAGCAATAATCATTTATAAAGCAAGGTAGTTACTATCAACAATGAGAAAGGCAATTAAAGGATGGAAAAAGCCACTTATATCAAAATAATTTGTTGGATTTAAGCTATACTTTTTGCTTCTTCACAAAATGTATATTTGCAAAGCACCAAACATCTGACCTCATGTTAAAATAGCTCTGTTAATTATGTGAACTTTATGTATATCTCTTCTTGAAAATTTTAATATTTTTCTAAGTTAATCTGTTTTTTCCTTCTTAAATGAAACTGCTCTTTGTAACTCTGGTCTGAAATCATTTTCCTGACTTTTCTTCAGGTGATAAGTAAGTGACGTAGCTTAGGAGGGAGCATAAAGAAAGAAAAAGAGGGAAGGGAGGATGGTGGAGAGATGGACTGGGGGTTTGGAGTTAGCAGAGGCAAACTTTTATATAGAATGAATAAAAAACAGGGTTCTACTGTACAACACAGGGAACTATTCAATATCCTGTCATAAACCATAACCAAAAAAAAAAAATGGTAGGGGCAAATCAGTCCTTCAAGAACTCTGACCCTTCTGAGGAATGTCTCTCAAGACTTAGGTGTAAGGGAAGAGACTTCCCTGGTGGTTCAGTGGCTAAGACTCCATGCTCCCATTGTGGGGGCTTGGGTTTAATCCCAAGTCAGGGAACTGGATGCCACATGTCAAAAGTACAAATTCCTGCATGCTGCAACAAAGATCAAATATTCCAAGTGCTGCACCTAAGAACCAGCTTGGGCAAAGATATATAATTGAATAACAACTGAGAAGGTGGCTGGGAAAGTGACCAAGATCAGTGTCAGTGGTTCACAGTTCGATTTGACCTCCTTGTCTTCAATTTCTTTTATCATATGGAGTTTGGCTAGATTAGGGGGGAGCTGAACAGTATGAAAAGGCAAAAATGATAGGATAATGAAAGAGAAACTCCCCAGGTCAGTAAGTGCCCAATGTGCTACTGGAGATCAGTGGAGAAATAACTCCAGAAAGAATGAAGGGATGGAGCCAAAGCAAAAACAATACCCAGCTGTGGATGTGACTGGTGATAGATGCAAGGTCCGATGCTGTAAAGAGCAATATTGCATAGGAACCGGGAATATCAGGTCCATGAATCAAGGCAAATTGGAAGTGCTCAAACAAGAGATGGCAAGAGTGAATGTCACCATTCTAGGAATCATCGAACTGAAATGGACTGGAATGGGGGAATTTAACTCAGATGACCATTATATCTACTACTGCAGGCAGGAATCCCTCAGAAGAAATGGAGTGGCCATCATGGTCAACAAAAGAGTCTGAAATGCAGTACTTGGATGCAATCTCAAAAATGACTGAATGATCTCTGTTCGTTTCCAAGGCAAACCATTCAATATCACAGTAATCCAAGTCTATGCCCCAACCAATAACACTGAAGAAGCTGAAGTTGAACGGTTCTATGAAGACCTACAACACCCTTTAGAACTAACACCCAAAAAAGATGTCCTTTTCATTATAGGGGACTGGAATGCAAAAGTAGGAAGTCAAGAAACACCTGGAGTAACAGGCAAATTTGGCCTTGGAATATGGAATGAAGCAGGGCAAAGGCTAATAGAGTTTTGCCAAGAAAATGCACTGGTTGTAACAAACACGCTCTTCCAACAACACAAGACAAGACTCTATACATGGACATCACCAGATGGTCAACACTGAAATCAGATTGATTATATTCTTTGCAGCCAAGGATGGAGAAACTCTATACAGTCAGCAAAAACAAGACCAGGAGCTGACTGTGGCTCAGACCATGAACTCTTTATTGCCAAATTCAAACTTAAATTGAAGAAAGTAGGGAAAACCACTAGACCATTCAGGTATGACCTAAATCAACTCCCTTATGATTATACAGTGGAAGTGAGAAATAGATTTAAGGGCCTAGATCTGAATGATAGAGTGCCTGATAAACTATGGAATGAGGTTCATGACATTGTAGAGGAGACAGGGATCAAGACCATTCCCATAGAAAAGAAATGCAAAAAAGCAAAATGGCTGTCTGGGAAGGCCTTAAAAATAGCTGTGAAAAGAAGAGAAGTGAAAAGCAAAGGAGAAAAGGAAAGATATAAACATCTGAATGCAGAGTTCCAAAGAATAGCAAGAAGAGATAAGAAAGCCTTCTTCAGTTATCAATGCAAAGAAATAGAAGAAAACAACAGAATGGGAAAGACTAGGGATCTCTTCAAGAAAATCAGAGATACCAAAGGAACATTTCATGCAAAGATGGGCTCTATAAAGGACAGAAATGGTATGAACCTAACAGAAGCAGAAGATATTAAGAAGAGATGGCAAGAATACACAGAAGAACTGTACAAAAAAGATCTTCATGACCCAGATAATCAAGATGGTGTGATCACTGACCTAGAGCCAGACATCCTGGAATGTGAAGTCAAGTGGGCCTTAGAAAGCATCACTACGAACAAAGCTAGTGGAGGTGATGGAATTCCAGTTGAGCTATTCCAATCCTGAAAGATGATGCTGTGAAAGTGCTACACTCAATATGCCAGCAAATTTGGAAAACTCAGCAGTGGCCACAGGACTGGAAAAGGTCCGTTTTCATTCCAATCCCAAAGAAAGGCAATGCCAAAGAATGCTCAAACTACCGCACAATTGCACTCATCTCACACGCTAGTAAAATCATGCTCAAAATTCTCCAAGCCAGGCTTCATCAATATGTGAACCGTGAACTTCCTGATGTTCAAGCTGGTTTTAGAAAAGGCACAGGAACCAGAGATCAAATTGCCAACATTTGCTGGATCATGGAAAAAGCAAGAGAGTTCCAGAAAAGCATCTATTTCTGCTTTATTGAGTATGCCAAAGTCTTTGACTGTGTGGATCACAATAAACTGTGGAAAATTCTGAAAGAGATGGGAATACCAGACCACCTGTTCTGCCTTTTGAGAAATCTGTATGCAGGTCAGGAAGCAACAGTTAGAATTGGGCATGGAACAACAGACTGGTTCCAAATAGGAAAAGGAGTTGGTCATGGCTGTATATTGTCACCCTGTTTATTTAACTTATATGCAGAGTACATCATGAGAAATGCTGGACTGGAAGAAACACAAGCTGGAATCAAGATTGCTGGAAGAAATATCAATAACCTCAGATATGCAGATGATACCACCCTTATGGCAGAAAGTGAAGAGGAACTAAAAAGCCTCTTGATGAAAGTGAAAGTGGAGAGTGAAAAACTTGGCTTCAAGCTCAACATTCAGAAAATGAAGATCATGGCATCTGGTCCCATCACTTCATGGGAAATAGATGGGGGAACAGTGGAAACAGTGTCAGACTTTATTTTTGGGGGCTCCCAAATAAATGCAGATGGTGACTGCAGCCATGAAATTAAAAGACGCTTACTCCTTTGGAAGGAAAGATAAGGCCAACCTAGATAGCATATTCAAAAGCAGAGACATTACTTTGCCAACAAAGGTTCGTCTAGTCAAGGCTATGGTTTTTCCTGTGGTCATGTATGGATGTGAGAGTTGGACTGTCAAGAAGGTTGAACACCAAAGAATTGATGCTTTTGAACTGTGGTGTTGGAGAAGACTCTTGAGGGTCCCTTGGACTGCAAGGAGATCCAACCAGTCCATTCTGAAGGAGATCAGCCCTGGGATTTCTTTGGAAGGAATGATGCTAAAGCTGAAACTCCAGTACTTTGGCCACCTCATGTGAAGAGTTGACTCATTGGAAGATACTCTGAGGCTGGGAGGGATTGGGGGAAGGAGGAGAAGTGGATGACAGAGGATGAGATGGCTGGATGGCATCACTGACTCGATGGACGTGAGTCTGAGTGAACTCCGGGAGTTGGTGAGGGACAGGGAGGCCTGGCATGCTGCGATTCATGGGATCGCAAAGAGTCAGACACGACTGAGCGACTGATCTGATCTGATGTAACAACAAAAGGGAATGGCAAACCATTTCAGTATTCTTGCCTTGAGAATCCCATAAACAATATGAAAAGGCAACAAGATAGGACACTTAAAGATGAACTCCCAGGTCTGTATATGCCCAATATGCTACTGGAGATCAATAGAGAAATAACTCCAGAAAGAATGAAGAGACAGAGCAAAAGCAGCAGCAACGTCCAGTGGTTGATGTGACTATATTGATGGACGTAGAGTCTGATGCTGTAAAGAGCAGTATTGGAATGTTAGGTCCATGAATCAAGGCAAATTGGAAGTAGTCAAACAGGAGATGGCAAGAGTGCACATTGACATTTTAGGAATCAGTGAACTAAAATGGACTGGAATGGGTGAATTTAACTCAGATGACCATTATATCTACTACTGAAAACAAGAATCCCTTAGAAGAAATGGAGTAGCCATGATGGTCAACAAAAGAGTCTGAAATGCAGTACTTGGATGCAATCTCAAAAACGACAGAATGACCTCTGTTCTTTTCCAAGGCAAACCATTCAATATCACAGTAGTCCAAGTCTATGCCCCAACCAGTAATGCTGAAGAAGCTGAACAGTTCTGTGAAGACCTACAAGACCTTCTAGAACTAATACCCCCAAAAGATGTCCTTTTCATTATAGGAGGCTGGAATGCAAAAGTAGGAAGTCAAGAAACACCTAGGAGTAACATGCAAATTTGTCCTTGCAGTACAGAATGAAGCAGGGCAAAGGCGAATGAGTGTTCCCAAGACAATGCACTGGTCATAGCAAACACCCTCTTCCAACAACACGAGAGAAAACTCTACTCAAAGGCATCACCATGGTCAATACTGAAATCAGATTGATTATATTATTTGAAGCCAAAGATGGAGAAGCTCTATACAGTCAGCAAAAACAAGAGCAGGACCTGACTGTGGCTCAGATCATTAACTCCTTATTGCCAAATTCAGACTTAAAGTGAAGAACATAGGGAAAACCACTAGAACATTCAGGTATGACCTAAATCAAATCCCTTATGATTATACAGTGGAAGTGAGAAATAGATTTAAAGGCCTAGATCTGATTGATAGAGTGCCTGATGAACTATGGAATGAGTTTCGTGACATTGTACAGGAGACAGGGATCAAGGCTATCCCCAAGAAAAAGATATGCAAAAAGGCAAAATGGTTGCCTTACAAATAGCTGTGAAATGAAGAGAAGTGAAAGACAAAGGAGAAATGGAAAGATATACCCATTTGAATGCAGAGTTCCAAAGAATAGCAAGGAGAGATAAGAAAGCCTTCCTCAGTGATCAATGCAAAGAAATAGAGGAAAACAATAGAATGGGAAAGACTAGAGATCTCTTCAAGAAACTTAGAGATACCAAGAGAACATTTCATGCAAAGATGGGTTCATTAAGGACAGAAATGGTATGGACCTAACAGAAGCAGAAATTATTAATAAGAGGTGGCAAGAATACAAGAAGAAATATACAGAAAATATTTTCATGACCCAAATAATCAGATGGTGTGATCACTCACCTAGAGACAGACACCCTGGAATGCAAAGTCAAGTGGTCCTTAAGAAGCATCACTATGAACAAAGCTAGTGGAGTGACCGAATTCTAGTTGAGCTATTTCAAATCCTAAAAGACAATGCTATGAAAATGCTGCACTCAATATTCCAGAAAATTTGAAAAACTCAGCAGTGGACAGAACTGGAAAAGGTCACTTTTTATTCAAATCCCAAAGAAAGGCAATGCCAAAGAATACTCAGACTATCTTCCACACAATTGCACTCATCTCACATGCTGGCAAAGTAATGGTCAAAATTCTCCAAGCCAAGCTTCAATAGTACATAAACTGTGAACTTCCAGATGTTCAAGCTGGATTTAGAAAAGGCAGAGAAACCAGAGATCAAATTGCCAACATTCGTTGGATCAACAAAAAAAGCAAGAGAGTTCCATAAAAACATCTACTTCTGCTTTACTGAATATGCCAAAGCCTTTGACTTTGTGGATCACAACAAATTGTGGAAAATTCTTAAAGAGATGAGAATACCAGAGCACCTGACCTGCCTCTTGAGAAATCTGTATGCAGGTCAGGAAGCAACAGTTAAAACTGGACATGGAACAACAGACTAGTTCCAAATAGGGAAAGGAGTACGTCAAGGCTGTATATTGTCACCCTGCTTATTTAACTTATATGCAGAGTACATCATGAGAAATGCTGGACTGGATGAAGCACAAGCTAGAATCAAGATTGCTGGGAAAAATATCAATAATCTCAAATATGCAGATGACACCGCCCTTATGGCAGAAAGTGAAGAAGAACTAAAGAGCCGTTTGATGAAAGTGAATGAGGAGAGTGAAAACGTTGGCTGGAAACTTAACATTCAGAAAACAAAAGTCATGGCTTCCAGTCCCATCACTTCATGGCAATTTGATGGGGAAGCAATGTAAACAGTGGCAGACTTTATTTGTTTGGCTCCAAAATCACTACTGAGGGTGACTGCAGCCATGAAATTAAAATATGCTTACTCCTTGGAAGGAAAGTTATGACCATCTAGACAGCATATAAAAAGCAGAGACATTCCTTTGCCAAAAAAGGTCTGTGTAATTAAGGCCATGGTTATTCCAGCAGTTATGTATGGATGTGAGAGCTGGACTATAAAGAAAGCTGAGCACTGAAGAATTTACACTTTTGAACTATGGTATTGGAGAAGACTCTTGAGAGTCCTTTGGACTGCAAGGAGATCCAACCAGTCTATCCTAAAGGAAATTAGTTCTGAATATTCATTGAAAGAACTGATGTTGAGGCTGTAACTCCAATACTTTGGCTACCTGATGCAAAGAACTGACTCATTGGAAAAGCCCCTGATGCTGGGAAAGATTGAAGGTGGGAGGAGAAGGGGATGACAGAGGATGAGATGGTTGGACGGCATCACCGACTCAATGGACATGAGTTTGAGCAAACTCAGGAAGTTGGTGATGGACAGGGAGGCCTGGCATGCTGCAGTCCATGGGTCACAAAGAGTCAGACATGACTGAGCGACTGAACTGAATTAACCACAAAAGAATATTTTTATCCTAAATTTTTACCTACTTTAGTGGTGTTGTTCCTTCAGCCTTTGATGCAGCATAGGGTCTGGTTTCAATCACCACTCTTGGGTAAAGGAGACAGTTTGGTAGCTTTCCCTGTATCAACAAAGGAATGTTCAGTAGCTTACACTGAAAAAGGAATTCTTATAGATTAATGTCACTCAGATCTAGAATGGCGTTTTACATTTGAAGACAATCAGTCTCACCTTACATTTTCAAAGGAAGAAGCATAAGTTTAAAATGTATCTTTTTTTTTACTTTACAATGTTAGTGACTTACAGAATGCCACTCAATTGATAAGGAGATGGAGAAGAGGAAGTATATTATAAATAAAAGGACATTTTACAGGAATGGAAAAAACCCGAACTCCGGAGCTTACTTTGTCCTCAAAATCTCTTTTTGCAAATGTCGGGAATGACATGAAGAAAGCTATTTTATTTATTTTGCAAAGCTAGATCTGGCCTAAGGCTATCTCTCAATCTTAGTACCAGAATATTTTCAAATTCAACAATGTTGTTACTGAAAGAACAAAGCAATTCCAAAGATCATAGCTATGATTGGTTTTATTTGATGCCTTTGAAATAGACTGTGAGTATATTTATCTTATTTATATGTCCCACAGCTCTAGGTCTGAGCTTCTGTCGGGGTTTGCATTAGCAACTAAAATTAATTTTCCTGTTCTACTCTGTGACAGCAGTTTTGAAGTACTATAAATTTCAAGACAGTTTCATCAACTATAAGTAATTACTAATAAGTGACAAACAAATGCTTTATTTTGTGTGTTTAATTAGTAATTACAAAGTAATACATTTCCTAGAGGATCAGATAGAAAAATAGTTTAAATCATTTTAAGATTGATTTTTTGTTTTTTGATTCCAATGAGAATTATGAATAAGAATTGAAAAATTATAATGTGTAATACAGCCAAATAAATGTTTCTAGAAATGATGCCATTTTAATTGAAAACAAGAAAACTCAACCTGCATTCAATTTCACCAAGCCACATGACACCACCACATCTCTCAATAGATTTCAGCATTTTTATGCTTTAATATTGTATTTCACTTTTTTTTAATCCAAGTAATCAGAATCTTGTTTTGAAAACAAACCATTTATTACTTGGTATGTGGCTATTTATTACTGCTCAGTTTTGTTTTGCAGTCATGCAATAGAAATGGCAGTTAACAGATCATTTCTCTAGCAATCTGGGGATGAATTATAATGCCACTGAAAGCAGAGAGGCAGAATGAACAATTAATGGTTTCCAAAAGTATGTTAGTAAATCTGTGCTAGATATACAGACATATCTAAAACTGTATTTGATGTATTTCTATTTTTTTCATGTTTCCCCAAAAGACTTCTGTCAAGCACATATAAAGAGACACTGGAGATAGAGGAAGAAGTTTAAATGGACCAGTTTTCTCATTTTTCATAGACATGTGTCAACATCTGAATTTCTTTTGAAAAATCAAGAATGACAGTAATGCTGAGGAGCAGTAACAAATCTCATAATAGTCTAATAACTGGGCAGGGACAAGGGGAAGGAGGGAACATGCCAATGATACACACAGAAAAATCAAGGCTAGATCATGACTTTTAATGGCAGAAAGGCTTGATATTGATTCTTGACTCCGTTCTTGAAGGAATTACTCATTACCTATTGGTCCTCAATCTTTCATTTATGAAATTTGAAAATAACTTTGAAATATAAAGTTTGGGTTGACCATCCTCTTATAATGCTTTCATTGCTTTTGAACATCTTTGTTAAACTTTGCTACACGTGTTTCATGCTCCATGCATATTTTGATTCCCACAGGGCATTTCTTGCTTTGCAGAAACCATATTATTTACACTTATATACTTAAAGCATGTGATAATTTAAAAAAACATATATGTTGAAAATTTAATAACTTTATTTTTTCAGTCCTTTCAAGAATATTGGATGGAACCTTGGGCCTCTATGTGAAACTTTAATTGTCATTTGTTTAGCATTAATTTAAAAATGGCATAATTCTAAGAACCGAAAAAATTAAATGGTGTCATGTCTTTGATGATAAAACTTGTTTCAAGGGAAGTGGTTTACA
This sequence comes from Bison bison bison, assembly GCF_000754665.1. Classification (NCBI taxonomy): domain Eukaryota; kingdom Metazoa; phylum Chordata; class Mammalia; order Artiodactyla; family Bovidae; genus Bison; species Bison bison. Next base: position 1,101,275 of record NW_011494868.1, on the reverse strand, counting down.
ATCTTTGCTTTCATTAATTTGAGAGAAGTCTTGAGTTATAGTTAATGAATCAATGAAAATAATTTTTAATTATAGGTCACAGTTTGTTTGCAGCACGTACTTCAGACAGATTCAAAGTGTGAACGTGATAGGAGAAAATTTGTGTCCATTTCATCTACTTATTTATATGAATATTATGGTTCTGCTGATAGTGTTTAATGAGAAATATATGCAGAATTTATCCAGAAACATGGCACTGTTTAGCAAAATTATTTTAATCTATGGATACAAAGAATAATAGAAAAGGATCATTTTTTCTCATCAAACACATATTTTTGATTAATTTAATGTCTAGTAATTGCTAAAACTTTTTCACTCATTTATGGTTTTGATCAAGTATGTACTAACAATAATTGTAATGAAGTCTAGTTGAAATTTTTTTGTTCATACTTGAGTCTCTGGTCACAGGAAAAGAAAACAAACAAAACATTCTTTTTATATTTTGTATAATATATTTGTAATTGAGTGATGGTTAATTTCCTCTTTCATCAACATGCAGCATTAGTAAAGTGCATTTGTTATAACTGACGAGTCAGTAATGACACATGATTGTTAACAAAATCCACAGTTTACATTAGAGTTCACTCTTAGTATTGTACATACTATAGGTTTTAAAACTGTATGACATGTATCCATCATTATGATATCATAGAGAATAGTTAGAAAGCCCTAAAAATACTGTGTTGTGCCTATTCATTACTTTTCCCACCCTCCAGCCCCTGACAACTACAGATCTTTTTATTGTTTCCATATTTTGCCTTTTCCAGAATGTCATATAGTTGGAATAACACAGTATATAATCTTTTTAGATTGGTTTCTTTAACTTAGCCATATGCATTTAAGATTCTTCTTTGCCTTTTCATAGCCTGATAACTCATTTCTATAACTAAATAATATTCCATTGTATGGATATATTGGGCTTCCCAGGTGGCTCAGCAGAAAAGAATCTGCCAGCAATATAGGAGACACAAATTTGATCCCTGGATTGGGAATATCTCCTAGAGAAGGAGATAATAACCCATTCCAATATTTTTGCCTGGGGAATCCCATGGACAGAAGAGCCTGGCAGGCTACACTCCATGAGGTTGCAAAAGAGTTAGACAGGACTTAGAGAATAAACAACAACAACAGCCTGGATGTATCAGTTTGTTTATCCATTACTATTGAAGAAAATTTTGGCTGCTTAAGTATTTTGGCAGTTATGATTAAAGCTGTTGTAACACGTGTGTGCAGGTTTTTGTGTAGACTGAATTTTCAAATCATTTGGGGAATTATGGTGGTGGTTTACTTGCTAACTTGTGTCCCACTCTTGCGACCCTTTGAATTATACTCGATCAGTTTCCTTTGACCATGGGATTTCCAAGGCAAGAATACTTGAGTGGGTTGTCATGTCCTTCTCCAGAGGATTTCCCAACCCAGGGATCAAACTCAGGTCTCCTACATTGTAAGCAGTCTCCTGCATTGCAGGTGGATTCTTTACCGACTGATTTGGCAGTTATGATCAAAGCTGTTATAACCTTTGTGTGCAGGTTTTTGTGTAAATTGAATTTTCAACTCATTTGGGTAATTCTCCATTCAGTTCAGTTCAGTTCAGTTGCTCAGTCGTGTCCGACTCTTTGTGACCCCATGAATCGCAACATGCCACGCCTCCCTGTCCATCACCAACTCCTGGAGCCTACTCAAACTCATGTCCATTGAGTCAGTGATGCCACCCAGCCATCTCATCCTCTGTCGTCCCCTTCTCCTCCTGGCCCCAATCCTTCCCAGAATCAGGGTCTTTCCCAATGAGTTAACTCTTCGTATGAGGTGGCTAAAGTGTTGGAGTTTCAGCTTCAACATCAGTCCTTCCAATGAACACCCAGGACTGATCTCCTTTAGGATGGACTGGTTGGATCTCCTTGCAGTCCAAGGGACTCTCAAGAGTCTTCTCCAACACCACAGTTCAAAGCATCAATTCTTCGGTGCTCAGCTTTCTTCACAGTCCAACTCTCACATTGATACATGACCACTAGAAAAACCATAGCCTTGACTAGACAGACCTTTGTTGGCAAAGTAATGTCATGGCTGCAGTCACCATCTGCAGTGATTTTGGAGCCCCAAAAAATAAAGCCTGCCTCTGTTTCCACATCTATTTCCCATTAAGTGATGGGACCAGATGCCATGATCTTCGTTTTCTGAATGTTGGGCTTTAAGCCAACTTTTTCACTCTCCTCTTTCACTTTCATCAGGAGGCTTTTTAGTTCCTCTTCACTTTCTGCCATAAGGGTGGTGTCGTCTACATATCTGAGCTTATTGATATTTCTCCCAGCAATCTTGATTCTAGCTTGTGCTTCTTCCAGCCCAGCGTTTCTCATGATGTACTCTGCATAGAAGCTAAATAAGCAGGGTGACAATAC
>NW_011494868.1:1095835-1098740 GCF_000754665.1 Bison bison bison | reverse complement strand
TCTCATGATGTACTCTGCATAGAAGCTAAATAAGCAGGGTGACAATACACAGCCTTGACGTACTCCTTTTCCTATTTGGAACCAGTCTGTTGTTCCATGTCCAGTTCTAACTGTTTCTTCCTGACCTGCATATAGGTTTCTCAAGAGTCAGGTCAGGTGGTCTGGTATTCCCATCTCTTTCAGAATTTTCCACAGTTAATTGTGATCCACACAGTCAAAGGCTTTGGCATAGTCAATAAAGCAGAAATAGATGTTTTTTTTCTGGAACTCTTCTTTTTTGATGATCCAGTGGATGCTGGCAGTTTGATCTCTGGTTCCTCTGCCTTTTCTAAAACCAGATGGGGTAATTCTAAGCACTGATAAATTTCTAAAGTGAGTAATTAAATGACCTTGAGTGTATTCTCAGTATTGTGAAGCCACCACATTATCCAGTTCCAAAATATTTTCATCACCTCAAACTAAAACCCTATATCTATTAAGCAGTCTCTCATCATTCTCTTTCTACCAGCTCCTGGAAATCATGGATTCACTTTCTGTCCCTACAATTTTCCCTATTCTGTTTATTTCATATAAATGGAATTCTATAAGAACAGTTTTGAGCCTGACTCCTTTCTTCATGAAAAATGTTTTCAAGTTCATCCATATTGTAGAATATACTAGTTTGATATTCCTTTTTGTAGGTGAAAAATATTCCATTTTATGTATGTATATATGTATGTATGTACTGCAATTTGTTTATCCTTCTGTTTAGTTTTAGACAATGGATTTTCCCCACATTTTTGCTATTGCGAATAATGATATAATAACATGGATATATTCATTTGAGTACCTTATCTGAATTCTTTTGTGTGTACACATGACTGTAATTGCTGGGCCATATAATAATTTTATGTTTCACTTTTTGAGGAATCACTGAGCTGTTTTCCATAGATGTGCAATTTTACATTCCTATCAGCAGTGCATGAAGTTCCAAATTTCTCCACATTCTTTTCAACATTTGTTAATTTCCATTTTAAAAATATGTTATGATAGCCATCCTAGTAAGTGTGAAGTGATATCTCAAGATTTTGACTTGCCTTTTTCCTAATGAATAAAGTTGTCTTGCATTTTTTCATGTGCTTTTTGGACATTTCTATGTTTCCTTTGGAGGAATGTCTATCTAAGACCTTTGTCCATTTTTAACTTAGGTTGTTTGCTTTTCGTTGTTGAGTTTTAATTGTTTTTAAAATATATTCTGCAAATGAAACATTTTATGGTTAGATTTTTGTGTCACCTTGATGCTAATATAGTTGGTAAAATATTTCTGGGCGTATCTGTGAGGACATTTTTATAAGGAGCTACATTTGATTCAGTAGACTGAGTAAAGGGATCTTTTATCAGTGTGAGTGGGCATCATTCAATCCTTTGGGGGCCTGAACAGAACAAAAAGGAAAGGAAGGACAACTTTCTTTTCTTGAACTAGGACGTCTATCTTTTACTGCCCTCAGACATCAGAACCCTGGTTTATGGGAACTTACACCGTCAACTCCCCTGGTTATCTGGTTTTTTGACTCAGTTTGAGCTGCACCAGGATCTTTCTCAGTTCTCCAGCTTGCAGACAGCGGACTTTGGAAATTTTCCACCTTCATAAGAGTGGGAACCAATTTCCATAACAAATCTCTTTCTCTTTTCTCTTTCATATATCTATATCCATATTATATTTATTTCTATCTATTCCTTATTGGTTCTGTTTCTCTGGACAACAGTGAATAATACAGTACTTTTATCAGATATATGATATGCCATAATCTCTCCAATTTTGTAGGTTATTTTTTCTTTCTTGATAATGTCCTTTGATGCACAGAAGTTTTTACTTTTGATAAAGTCTAATGTAGTTTTTCTTTTATTGATTGTACTTTTGGTGCCATATTAGAGTCCATTGCCAAATCTAAGGTCATGAAAATGTACACTGTTTTCTATGAATTTTATGGGTTTAGTTATTATGTTTAAGTTGTTGGTCCATTTTGAGTTAATTTTTTGTACTAATAAAAGTAGGGGTCCAACTTTATTTTTTGGAATGTGAACATTCATTTGTTCTCCTGCCATTTGTTGAAGACACTAGTTTCTTTACTTTCTTTGCCATAATAACTATCTAAAACTTCTAATATTATAAAAATATAATTTTTATATTTATCTTACCTATTCCAATTTCTGAATAATCTTGCAAGTGTTTATGTTTTTAATTTTTTAGACACTAATTTTGTTGGAAAATTTTCAAACTAATATCTTCCATTTTCTAACTATAAAGAGTGGCTACACTGAAATGGATTTTAGCAGAGTTTTCATGTCAGATAGTATGTGTGTGTGTATTTGTGTGTGTGTGTGCTGGGAGTGGGTATGTGTGCTCAAGCTCTTCAGAATTATTCTATATTGACAGCAAACTTAACTCAGGTAAAGACTAAGTGTGGTAGAACATTTTCTTTGTTTGTTTTGACTACATGATTAGGTACAAAGGAATCAGTGGGCAAAGTATAAGGTTGAGTGGTGAGATTCTGTGTGGTGAGTCAGATCAGATCAGATGAGATCAGTCACTCACTCGTGTCCAACTCTTTGCGACCCCATGAATTGCAGCATGCCAGGCCTCCCTGTCCATCACCAACTCCCGGAGTTCACTCAGACTCACGTCCATCGAGTCAATGATGCCATCCAGCCATCTCATCCTCTGTCGTCCCCTTCTCCTCTTGCCCCCAATCCCTCCCAGCATCAGAGTCTTTTCCAATGAGTCAACTCTTCGCATGAGGTGGCCAAAGTACTGGAGTTTCAGCTTTAGCATCATTCCTTCCAAAGAAATCCCAGGGCTGATCTCCTTCAGAATGGACTGGTTGGATCTCCTTGCAGTCCAAGGGACCCTCAAGAGTCTTCTCCA
>NW_011494868.1:1094624-1095685 GCF_000754665.1 Bison bison bison | reverse complement strand
GGTGTTCAACCTTCTTGACAGTCCAACTCTCACATCCATACATGACCACAGGAAAAACCATAGCCTTGACTAGACGAACCTTTGTTGGCAAAGTAATGTCTCTGCTTTTCAACATGCTATCTAGGTTGGTCATAACTTTCCTTCCAAGGAGTAAGCGTTTTTTAATTTCATGGCTGCAGTCACCATATGTAGTGATTTTGGAGCCCAGAAAAATAAAGTCTAACACTATTTCCACTGTTTCCCCATCTATTTCCCATGAAGTGGTGGGACCAGATGCCATGATCTTAGTTTTCTGAATGTTGAGCTTTAAGCCAACTTTTTCACTCTCCACTTTCACTTTCATCAAGAGGCTTTTGAGTTTCTCTTCACTTTCTGCCATAAGGGTGGTGTCATCTGCATATCTGAGGTTATTGATATTTCTCCTGGCAATCTTGATTCCAGTGTGTGTTTCTTCCAGTCCAGCGTTTCTCATGATGTACTCTGCATATAAGTTAAATAAACAGGGTGACAATATACAGCCATGACCAACTCCTTTTCCTATTTGGAACCAGTCTGTTGTCCCATGTCCAGTTCTAACTGTTGCTTCCTGACCTGCATACAAATTTCTCAAGAGGCAGATCAGGTGGTCTGGTATTCCCATCTCTTTCAGAATTTCCCACAGTTTATTGTGATCCACACAGTCAAAGGCTTTGGCATAGTCAATAAAGCAGAAATAGATGTTTTTCTGGAACTCTCTTGTTTTTTCTGTGATCCAATGGATGTTGGCAATTTGATCTCTGGTTCCTCTGCCTTTTCTAAAACCAGCTTGAACATCAGGAAGTTCATGGTTCACATATTGCTGAAGCCTGGCTTGGAGAATTTTGAGCATTACTTTACTAGCGTGTGAGATGAGTGCAATTGTGCAGTAGTTTGAGCATTCTTTGGCATTGCCTTTCTTTGGGATTGGAATGAAAACGGACCTTTTCCAGTCCTGTGGCCACTGCTGAGTTTTCCAAATTTGCTGGCATATTGAGTGCAGCACTTTCACAGCATCATCTTTCAGGATTTGGAATAGCTCAACT
>NW_011494868.1:1076194-1094524 GCF_000754665.1 Bison bison bison | reverse complement strand
GCTTTGTTCATAGTGATGCTTTCTAAGGCCCACTTGACTTCACATTCCAGGATGTCTGGCTCTTGTTCAGTGATCACACCATCATGATTATCTGGGTCATGAAGATCTTTTTTGTACAGTTCTTCTGTGTATTCTTGCCATCTCTTCTTAATATCTTCTGCTTCTGTTAGATCCATACCATTTCTGTCCTTTATCGAGCCCATCTTTGCATGAAATGTTCCTTTGGTATCTCTGATTTTCTTGAAGAGATCCCTAGTCGTTCCCATTCTGTTGTTTTCCCCTATTTCTTTGCATTGATCACTGAAGAAGGCTTTCTTATCTCTTTTTGCTATTCATTGGAACTCTGAATTCAGATGTTTATATTTTTCCTTTTCTCCTTTGCTTTTCCCTTCTCTTCTTTTCACAGCTATTTGTCAGGCCTCCCCAGACAGCCATTTTGCTTTTTTGCATTTCTTTTCTATGGGAATGGTCTTGATCCCTGTCTCCTGTACAATGTCATGAACCTCATTCCATAGTTTATCAGGCACTCTATCTATCAGATCTAGGCCCTTAAATCTATTTCTCACTTCCACTGTATAATCATAAGGGATTTGATTTAGGTCATACCCAAATGGTCTAATGGTGTTCCCTGCATTCTTCAATTTAAGTCTGAATTTGGCAATAAGGAGTTCATGGTCTGAGCCACAGTCAGCTCCTGGTCTTGTTTTTGCTGACTGTATAGAGTTTCTCCATCCTTGGCTGCAAAGAATATAATCAATCTGATTTCGGTGTTGACCATCTGGTGATGTCCATGTACAGAGTCTTCTAGAGTGTGTTTACTATGACTAGTGCATTTTCTTGGCAAAACTCTATTAGCCTTTGCCCTGCTTCATTCCGTATTCCAAGGCCAAATTTGCCTGTTACTCCAGGTGTTTCTTGACTTCCTACTTTTGCATTCCAGTCCCCTATAATGAAAAGGAGATCTTTTTTGGGTGTTAGTTCTAAAAGGTCTTGTAGGTCTTCATAGAACTGTTCAACTTCAGCTTCTTCAGCATTACTGATTGGGGCATAGACTTGGATTACTGCGATATTGAATGGTTTGCCTTGGAAACGAACAGAGATCATTCAGTCATTTTTGAGATTGCATCCAAGTACTGCATTTTGGACTCTTTTGTTGACCATGATGGCCACTCCATGTCTTCTGAGGGATTCCTGCCTGCAGTAGTAGATATAATGGTCATCTGAGTTAAATTCACCCCCAGTCCATTTCAGTTCGCTGATTCCTAGAATGGCGACATTCACTCTTGCCATCTCTTGTTTGACCACTTCCAATTGTCTTGATTCATGGACCTGACATTCCAGGTTCCTATGCAATATTGCTCTTTACAGCATCGGACCTTGCTTCTGTCACCAGTCACATCCACAGCTGGGTATTGTTTTTGCTTTGGCTCCATCCCTTCATTCTTTCTGGAGTTATTTCTCCACTGATCTCCAGTAGCATATTGGGTTACCTACTGACCTGCTGAGTTTCTTTTTCAGTATCCTATCATTTTGCCTTTTCATACTGTTCATGGGTTTCTCAAGGCAAGAATACTGAAGTTGTTTGCCATTCCCTTCTCCAGTGGACCACATTCTGTCAGATCTCTCCACCATGACCATCTCTTCACCATCATGGGTTGCCCCATGGGCATGGCTTAGTTTCATTGAGTTAGACAAGGCTGTGGTCCTAGTGCGATTAGATTGACTAGTTTTCTGTGAGTATGGTTTCAGTGTGTTTGCCCTGTGATGCCCTCTTGCAACACCTACTGTCTTACTTGGGTTTCTCTTACCTTGGGCGTGGGGTATCTCTTCACGGCTGCTCTAGCAAAGCACAGCCATTGCTCCTTACCTTGGATGAGGGGTATCTCCTCACCGCCGCCCTTCCTGTGTGGGATAGCTCCTCTGGCCCTCCTACGCCCACAGTAAATGCCCCCGCATTGTCTAGCTCACCATTTTTACATGCCCAATAATCTGCAAATTATTATTTGTTTATGTGACTTCAACAATCATTTACAAAATCTACTCACAGTGAAATTCTAATAATTATCGCCAGAAACCCAAAGATGAGTGGTGCCAGTCCCAACATCACTTTACTCCATGACCTCTCAGTACTGCTGACTGTGCTGCTATTTTTTCATTTCCAAATTAGACCACTATGCATAATGAACCAGAATGTGCAATTCAACAACTTCACACAAAATTTCATTAAATGAGGAAACTGCCTTTTAATAAGTGGTACTGATTATTTTTGTCTCTTAAGTCACACATGATATTTTTCTTTTACTTTTCATATTGATCATGTAAAGAACTATCCTCAGTATTCATGTGGCAAGAGTCATTTCTTAATAAATACATGATAAAATTTGACCTATGACTCTCACTTTCTAGAAACATATCCTTAAAAAAACTGGAATAATGCCCAAAGATATATATGATGTTATTCAATATGTTTTTTTAGTGAAAAACTGACAATGGTATAAATGTATAATAATAATAAGTCAAGTAAGTTAAGGAATAATATAACATGTAAAGGTTAAAATGGAGAAGGAAATGGCAACCCACTCCAATGTTCTTGCCTGGAGAATCCCACGGATGGGGAAGCCTGGTGGGCTGCTGTCTATGGGGTCGCACAGAGTCGGACACGACTGAAGTGACTTAGCAGTAGCAGCAAAGGTTAAAAATGTCAACAAACATCTTTGGTTAGTCTGCATTTCTGACAATAAAATATTGTTGTGTGAATAGAGAAACTTACAGACAACATATGGAAGTGAATCATTATGTAATATATTACACATACACATATTTTCATAAGTTGTACAAATATATATTTATTTTGTCTTGGTTGTGGGTTATTGGAATTTAAATCATTATTTTTTCAGGCTGTATTAGTTAGTAAGTTACATGTAATAATTCCTGGTGGCTCAGTTGGTAAAGAATCTGGCTGCATTGTGAGGGACTCAGGTGTGATCCCTGAATTGGGAAGATTCTCTGGAGAAAAGTATGGAAACCCACTCCGGTATTCTTGCCTGGGAAATCTCATGGATAGAGGAGCCTCGCAGATTATAGTCCATCGGGGTCACAAAGAGTCAGACATGACAGAGCAACTAACACTTTGATTTTTCAGGTTCAGTTTTTCATACATTAAAAAGAATGTAGCTCACAATATTCTTTCTTTCCTCTACAATGCTATGAATAGGTCAGTGTTTTTTCATTAAGCAATATAATGGTGTTGTCGTAACTGGACACCTTCAAAAGGCTGAAAGAGCATGTGAATAGCATACCACAGCTTCCCTTGTGGGTCAGCTGGTAAAGAATCCACCTGCAATGAGGGAGACCTGGGTTCAATCTCTGGGTTGAGAAAACTCCCTGGAGAAGGGAAAGACTACCCACTCCAGTATTCTGGCCTGGAGAATTCCAGGGACTGTACAGCGCATGGGGTTGCAAAGAATCGGACACAGCTGAGTGATTTTCACTTTTACTTTCACAGCTAAGATAAAAAAATAAAACATGAGAATGTGAAGAATTTCAGGCAAAAATGACTTACTGTCATAATTTTAACTTAGTAGAGCAGGAGCAAGATTTCCACTCTGAGTAACGTCTTATGATATCAGTGGTCACAGGTCACCAGAAATATGTACCGAGTAATCCAGAAATGCCTTTTTAAAGAGGCCCTAGTAGCTATTCAATTTCCCATTCAAATCTTTTGCTTACAATTATCCATAGGTGCAGAAATTAGCCTGCAGGTAATTGCAACCTTAGTGGGTTTTCTAAGTAATAGCTATGTTCAGTCAGCTCAGTTCAGTCTCTCAGTGTGTCTGACTCTTTGCAACTCCATGGACTGCAGCACTCCTGGCTTCCCTGTCCATCACCAACTCCTGGAGCTTGCTCAATCTCATGCCCATCGAGTCAGTGATACCACCCAACAGTCTGTTCCTTAAAATGACGGGACATTAAAATTATATGTGCAAGTACCTCATTATGAGGTCTACTAATTTCAGCATTCGTTTGACAAGTGCAAAAGATCTGAGTGTCAAAATGGTGAATGTGAAAGAGCATACTCCAAGAAAGTACTCATTCGAGTCATCCATTGCAGATGCGTTACAAACGATCCCAAATTAGAATCTTCAGCAATGCCATTTATTGAATATTATAATTGTGTGCTTCAGGAATTTCCTAGGAATCAGCTGTCTAATTCTTCTACTCCTTATAAAACTGACAGTGGTTACTTGGTTTTATCTTATTTGTGAATGGACTTGGTCGCTCTTTATTTGTATATCTGTCACCTGGATGAAGATCATGGCATAGTGGCCCTCACCTGAAATCCTTGAGCAAACACCAGCATGGTGACATCAGGTTACATGGGATTCTTACCTGGAGATTCACAAAGTCAAGATAAACTGTTCTAGAGAACAAGATAGGAGCTCTGTATACTTTTGGTTGAGTTTTAAAGATCACTTAGCATCACTTCTGCAATCTTTTGATTGAAGTAGTTACAAGCCTTCAGGTTTAAGAGAGGGAAGGAGTATCAAATCATTTGCAGTGATGTTTTGAAGTGGGCATAAAATAGCCTAAGAAAGATGGGGAGATATGATAGTGGAAACACGTTTATAGACAAATACTAAATGAGTAAAGGAAGCAGAATTTATCATAAATTGAATTCCAAAACTGAAAGTAGAATAAAAAGCTTGTTACAGATACACATATGAAGTCATGAAATCCTTTTCATGCACAAAATAAATGTGTAGAAATAGCACATTGCAGACAAATAAAATACCCTTTGGTTTATTTTTTTTTCATCTAAAATTTTATTTTATTTTATTTTTTTTAATTTTATTTTATTTTTAAACTTTACATAATTGTATTAGTTTTGCCAAATATCAAAAAATGTCATAGATTTATCTCAAAGTTTTTAGTTTTTTGTTTAATTTTTTATTAAGTATGATGGCTAAAATTTATAGGTCATGGACTGTATGCCACACATTTTATTAAGTGCTCTGAATTAGTTATCATATTTAATTCATTAAACAATGCAAGGAAGACACTATTTTTATCTCTATCTTCTAGTTCAGAAAACTGACAAATGAAGAGGGTATGTAACATACCAAAGATTACATATCTTGTTAATAAAAGTGAGTACTGTTACAAACCTGGAGGAAATGGCAACCCATTCCAGTATTCTTGTCTGAAAAATCCCATGGACAGAGGACCTTGGTGGATTGCAAAGAGTCAGACATGACTGAGCAACTGAGCTTGCATGCACAGCTACAAAGTGGATATCAGACCCCAAGACACATTTTTTTTTTTTAACCACTACTTTTTAGTACTTTTACTTGCTTTGAATAATTTCAGAGAAAATTATCTTTAATAAAATATGTCCTTGGAATTCTGTGGGACAAAAATCTATTTTAAAACCTAATGTAAAAACTAAAGGGGCTTCTCTGGTGGCTCAGATGGTAGAGAATCTGCCTACAATACAGGAGACCCAGTTTTGATTCCTGGGTCAGGAAGATCCCCTGGAGGAAGGCATGGCAACCAGCTCCAGTCTGCTTGCTTGGGGAACTCCATCACAAAAGAGACTGGCAGGTTACAGTCCATGGGGTCACAAAAAGTTAGGCAGGTGTGACTGAATGACTAACACTTTCACTTCAAAGACTAAAAGTAAGATCACAGATATGGGAAGAAACCTATATATGGTTTTCTATGCTCATTTATGTTAATGGGTTTCAAGAATTTTTATAAAGAACTTACCATTTTGGAAACACCAGATAATAGAAACTTAGAAATGGAAGGGAATATAGAGGTAGTCTAGTCAAGTAACCTAATTTTTACAGTTGGCTTAGTTGCAAAGTCATGAAAAAGCACTAATACGGTACCTTCTATGTTGTAATTCAGAGTACTAAAGTTTTCATTAGAAATTGTAAATTTTCCAAATTCCACAGTCATCTCAGTCAGTTCAGTTCAGTTCAGTCACTCGGCTGTGTCCGACTTTCTGACTGCATGGACTGCAGCACACCAGGCCTCCCTGTCCATCACCAACTCCCAGAGTTTACTCAAATTCATGTCCATTGAGTCGGTGATGCTATCCAACCATCCATTTTTGTCCCCTTCGCCTCCTCCACAATCATCTAAGATGCCCTAAAACATTTCTATCATTGGAAGGAGCTTTCAATACTTGTCCTCCAAAGAAGGGAAAAAAAGTTCATCAATATCTATGGAAAGCATTTCTAAAGATGGCAATTTCCCATGGAGTCTGATTAATTGGTCCACCTTCTGCAATATACCCTGAAAACATTTTAATTGAAAATGCTAGGTAAATAAATCATCAATTATGAATCTCACACTAAGGTAAGAAGCACACTGAGAAATAATTTGAACCAGGCTTGACAAATCTAGGTGATTTTCCTTAAGTAAAGACAATGAAAGTTGGCTTGAAAAAGCAAAACTACAATCTGTTATCTGAAGTTGTTGAAAACCAAAATTATTTAACCAGGACAGAGAGATTTTCCATAATAAACACAGTATGACAATGCTTTCTTTCTATAGTTCAATAAAAACCCAAATCCATCAGGGAATAAACAGGACCTGAAAACTGGTTTAGATTTTCCATTTTGCAATAGTATTTCTATAAATAATTTATAGCTCCAGTATTTACATATCTACATTTATTTATGGTATATTTTAAAGAGATAAGAAATACCATCTCTAAGTTTTCTCAGGACACTATTTCAGGCTCTTCCTGGACAAGCATTTTTGTCTTTTCTTCAAAGTAGTGATCCTAGCCTAATCACATGCAGCATGTTAAATCGCTTCAGTTGTATTCAACTCTTTGTGACTCCATGGTCTATAGCCCTCCAGGCTTTTTAGTTCATGGGATTCTCCAGTTGAGAATACTGGAGTGGGTTGCCATTCCATCCTCCAGGGGATCTTCCCAACCCAGGAATTGAACCCAAGTCTCCTGCATCTCCTGCATTGTAGACAGATCCTTTACCACAGACCCACCATGGAATCACACAATTTCATCTTCATTAATTTGGGGGAGGTTATTCTGAAATTTTTGCTCAATCACAGCCATCAGTCCAGTAGGGTGTTAAATCTATTTGCCTTGCTTCTTATGAAAGGATTATCTCAACTATCTCTCTTCTTGAGCTGTCCCTCAAGCATCCTCCTTTCCTAGAATGACTTCTCTCCACATACACCATCATTGCCACTCATCACATCCCTCAGCAGGTTTTGAATTCATTGAGGGAGCCTTCTTCATCTTGTAACCAGCAGGGTCCTAGGCCCTATGTGTTTGCCGTCATAGGGTCTCAATAAGGACATTCAGAAGCAGATAAAAAGGAAGACATAAACAGAAAAGTAGGGGGAGAAAAAGAAAGTGTAAACACAAAATGAAGAATGGAAAAAATAGGCTCTAAAATCAGCATAGAAGGGGAGGTTAAAACTAGTGTCAGAAATAGTTATGTTACATGCAGGACTGGGCAACTATGAAGTCCTCAGTCCTCCAGTACGAGGAGGACGGGCATCATGTTCTTTTTGTCAGTATCTTCCAAGCTCATGGAAGATGGAGGATAAAGGAAGTTAAGTCCCCAAATCTGCATTTGGCTAGATGGAGACACATACAGCTGATGGTTATTTCCAGTGTAAGCCAGCAGGCTTAGACCCAAGGAGAGCCAATGTTTTAGTCTGAGTATGAGAATAGGAAAAAAAAAAAAAAGTCTCAGTTCAAGCTGTCAGGGAGAAGGAGTTCTTTCTTCCTCTCAGGAAGATCAGACATTATGTTCCCTTTGGGTCTTCAATTTATTGAATAATATCCACCATATTACAGAAAGCAATCTTCTTTATTCAGTCTACCAGTTCAGATATTAATCTCCTCCAAAACCACCCTCACAGAACACCCAGAATAATGTTTTACCAAATATCTGGGCACTCCATGACCCAGGTAACACAGAAAATTAACAATTGCAAAAAGACCTCTTGTCAGTGTTCTGGCCTTAAGCATCTCCTTAAATCATAATCAATCTCCAAATAAAGAGAATGACAAGGTCCTAATTCTACCAGGTGGTCTGGTGGTAAAGGATCCACCTGTCCTGGGTCAGGAAGATCCCCTGGAGGAGGAAGAGGCAACCCACTTTAGTATTCTTGTCTGGGAAATCCCAAGGGCATAGAAGCCTGGCTGGCTACAGTCCATGGAATCACAAAGAGTCAGACAGGACTGGGACACTGAGCACTCACACACAATTCTACCTAACATGGAAGAGCTCTCCCGCAAGCAACTGAAAATGCACTAAACCCTTCCTCAGAAGACAAGGTAAAGTTCTTGACTGATATTTACTCTTTATTTGATATCCTGAAGCTTAAGTTCTATGATGTTGTCAACATATCTTATTTGATGAGGGAGTAAGAGAGAAAGAGGAGTATTAATTACATATACATACACAGTCATACAGAAACATGCCCGTACATAATGCAGAGGAAGTATGACATAGCTATGACAATCCGTCCTCCTGTTTGTAACTAGTCATGATTACAGTTGGTATTTATAACTACTTTCTCCAGTGCCTTTTGCTTTCAGCAGATATTTCAGCTGACCACAGGTCTTTACCTGATTATATGACTCAAATCCTAATTCCTGACAATCCTGGTCATTTGTACTACTCCTGCCTTGATTGGGTTGCTATAGTTTTACATTGACTTTAATTACAGGGTTTGGTAATATTGAGACACTCTAATCTTCCTGTATTCCAGATACATTAATAAAATTGCAGACTAGCAGTTCAATTTGCCCGTGGTAGTGGGGATCAATCATCCCATCCAACACAGTAACAGATTTCTTTTCCTGTTGATTCAGAGGCATTAGGAGTCCAAAGAGCCTACCATTGTTCTATCTGTTTATAGAAATATTGTGTGTAGAGAAAGTAAACCCTTATCCAGAGTAAATGCAAAATGCTGACACTTCCATGATAAAAGATGTCTATTGCCTGCCAACTGGATTGGTAACTCCAGAGAATGATATCAAATTGAGGACTCATTGTTGGCCTCTGCAACTGGAAGACTGGACACTTAGCAATGGACATGACCAAGTCAGCCTCAGTGAGTGGAAGACTGTGATGAGCTCATGCACAACTCCATGGTGGACCACCATGATCACTTTATTGTTGGACGTGTTGGGGGATGGTAGGAGTGACTATGTAAAAGGCTGACAGGTATCCATAAAACGGGTTATCTAATCCAATCCATTGAATATTAAAATCCTCCTCTGCTGAGGTCATTATTTAGTGGTCATTCAAATAGGACACAAATATTTTTTACATTTTTTCCCTATCCAGAAGTCTACCGATATACCTTTTCCCCAAATTTCCTTGCCATTAATTTTCTAGTCTTGTTGCTTCAAAGTTCCTGACCATCCAATCAAACCATCCCACAGTCCATGAGTCACTGAATAGTCACATATTCAGTCATTAATTCTTCTAGATTAAGTGAACAACCAGGTGCACTGCTTGAAATTCTGCCAACAAGGAGGACTTTTCTTCTCCACTGTCCTCCAGGAACATCCCAGAAAGGGGCTGTATGCTGTGCGTGCATGCTCAGTCATGTCTGACTCTTTGCAACTGTGACACACCAGGTTTCTGGGCCCATGGGATTTTTCAGTCAAGAATACTGGAGTGGGTTTGGCATTTTCTCCAGGAAGATCAAGGGGATTTCCCTGACCCAGGGATTGAACCCCCATCTTTTGTGCCTCCTGCATGGGAAGGTGGGCTCTATGACTAAGCCACATGGGAAGCCCCATATGCTATAGTTGTCCACTTTTAAGTGGTCCCACCATAAAGGGAGGAACTGTCCATGAAGAGTTTTAAGTTTTTTCTTTCTCTATAAGGTGATCACAGGAATCTCCCACAAGCGTCCAGAGGTATACTCTCCGAGAGAGAAGGCTTGTAGCAGGAGTGGAAACCATGAACATTTGAGCTACCTTTTCCTATAACTTACCTGTGCCTTCAGGGCCTGATCACTTTTTTACCTCTTTGATTTTGAAGTGCTGCTGTGCATGCCTGACATTATCACTTGATGGGTTAGATAACACCCAGGCCGTGATGGGCAGCTCAGATCACGTGGTAACTTGGTGACCCATGATTAAATATTCAGTTTCTAGCAGGCCAAGATCTACTTCTCAAAAAGGGAGTAGTTATTTGAAGAGAATGTAAGGGCTTCAGTTCAGTTCTGTCGCTCAGTTGTGTCTGACTCTTTGCAACCCCATGGACTGCAGAATGCAAGGCTACCCTGTCCATCGCCAACTCCTGGAGCTTACTCAAATTCATGTCCATCGCGTCAGTGATGCCATCCAACCATCTCATCCTCTGTCGTCCCTTCTCCTCCTACCTTCAATCTTTCCCAGCATCAGGGTCTTTTCCAGTGAGTCAGTTCTTTACATCAGGTGGCCAAAGTATTGGAGTTTCAGCTTCAGCATCAGTCCTTCTGATGACTATTCAGGATTGATTTCCTTTAGGATAGCTGGTTGGATCTCCTTGCAGTCCAAAGGACAGCATGTAAGGGCCAGCTGCTCTAAAATCCTAAGTGCCTATACTTCAGTTCACCACCAAAGGCTCTAAACAGCGTCTCTGACTGCCTCTGCCATTTCAACCACCATTGGATCTGCTGGATCATATGATCCAAGAGACAGAGCAGCTAGCGCAGAAGGTTGGACCTATTCCAGAGCCTTCTCTTGTTCTCTACCTTCTTAGAACTGGCAGCTTTTCAGGACATTTGGTAAACAGGCTAAAGTAACACCATAGATGAGAAACATGCTGTTTTCTGAATCCAAGGAGACCCATTGGATGCTGTGCATCTTTTTTAGTTTTAGGAGGGGCCAGAGTCAATAACTTATTCTTCACTTTAGAAGGGATATCTTGATGTGTCACTGAGGTAGAAAGTCTTTGAATTTTAGTCAGAATATATTTCCTACCCTCTGACACACAAATGTCTTATCAATAAGTCTAGAGTAGTAGGTGCTGCTTCTTGCTCACTAAATCCAATCGATAAAATGTTACCAGTGTAATGGACCAGTATGGTCTCTTGTCTAAAAAGTGACCAAGATTCCTATGAACTAAATTATGAAATAGGGTTGGAAATCTTTATACCCCTGAGTAGGACAGTGAAAGCATATTACTGGCCTTTCTAGATGCAGGCAAACTGCTTTTGGTAGTCCTTATTGACAGGGAAGGAGAAAAAGGAATTTGCCAGATCAGTGGTGCTTAAGCAATGAAATCACATCTGGTACTGCAGCTGCAATCATAACCACCACCCAGTTAAGCTTATGATGACCCATGGCCATTCTATAAGACCTATGTATCTTCTGCACAGATCAAATAGGAGAGTTGAATGGGGATGAGATTGGAATCACTTCTTCTGCAGCTTCCAAGTCCTTCATAGTGGCAATAATTGCTACAATCACTCCAGGGAAGTGGTATTGCATTTGGTTTACAATTTTCCTGGGCATTTGGCCTTTGTTACAATAATAGCCCTCTTTCTAACAGGTCATATAACCAATGCTATAGCTACCGAGTAAGTTTCTATTTTCAGGACAGGATAAATAACCACAGTGTGGGTTCATGGAACCACTGACCCCACTGTGAGATAATCTGAACTAAAATCCTGTTGATTACATGGTCTGCATAAGCCCCTACTTTGGCTGGTGAAACATAATGTCATTTTGGGTCTCCTCAGTTCAGAGTGAGTGTCCTATAAGTCCCTGAAATTCCAATTATGTCCTTTCTTCAAATGTATAGATACACTGGTAAAAAGACATGCTCTTCTGTCCATGGGATTTTCCAGGCGAGAACACTGAAGTGGTTTGCCATTTTCTCCTCCAGGGAATCTTCGCCCCACGGACTGAACCCCTGTCTCCTGCGTATCCTGCATAGGCAGCTGAATATACCACTGAGCCATCTAGGAATTCTTCAGTTAGGTTGATAGGTCTTAAATGACAAATCCTCTCTGACATTTCAAACTCCTTATTCCTTTCAATCCTGTACATCATATTAAACCAAAACAGTCCTGTCATTTCCAGCTCGCTGGCTATAGGCCACTTTTTGGTTCGTGTTTCAGGTAAACAACCAAACTGTTAGAGCTTTTATCAACTCCTTTCAATTTCAGTTCAGTCACTCGGTCATGTCTGACTCTTTGCAACCCCATGTACTGCAGCACACCAGGCTTCCCTGTCTATCACCAACTCCTGAAGCTTGCTCAAACTTACATGCATCAAGTCAGTGATGCCATCCAACCATCCCATCCTCTGTCATCCCCTTCTCCTCCTGCCTTCAATCTTTCCCAGCATCAGTTTCTTTTCCAATGAGTCAGTTCTTCACATCAACTGGCCAAAGTATTGGAGCTTCAGCATCAGTCCTTCCAATGAATATTTAGGAGTGATTTCCTTCAGGATGGACTGGTTGGATCTCCTTGCAGTCTAAGGGACTCTCAAGAGTCTTCTCCAGCACCACAGTTCAAAAGTATCAACTCTTCGGCTCTCAGCTTTCTTTATAGTCCAACTCTCACATCCACACATGATCACTGGAAAAACCATAGCCTTGACTAGACGGACCTTTGTTGGCAAAATAATGTCTCTGCTTTTTAATATACTGTCTAGGTTTGTATAGCTTTTCTTCCAAGGAATGAACATCTTTTAATTTCATGGCTGCAGTCACCATCTGCAGTGATTTTGGAGCCCAGGAAGATCATTGTTTCCATGTTTTCCCATCTACTGTTCCCCATGTACAGTATCAAGTCCTTTAGTTCAAACGTTAGATGTGGAATTTCTGCTTCATGAGCCCGTATACTTGGCTTGATCCAACTTTATGACTCTTCCTCCATTATGGTCTTGTTTTATGTATTTAGGAGTAAAATTTGTTCTATTAATGTTCTTGCTCCTCATTTTATCAACACCTTGTTTATCAGTCACTTACTTGGTAGACACTTATTCATAGAGAAAGTGATAGTGAAAGTGTTAGTCATTCAGTTGTGTCCAACTCTATGAGACCCCATGGACTGTAGCTCACCAGACTATGTCCATGGTATTCTCCAGGCAAGAATACTAGAGTGAAGTCAGTCCCTTCTTCAGGGGATCTTCTGGACCCAAGGATTGAACCCAGGTTTTCTATACTGCAGGTGAATTCTTTACAGTCTGAGCCACCAGGGAAACTCGTTCATAGAGAAACCCCTCCCCCACAACCAAATAAATGTTTTGTGAATGTACTTAGAATTTTAAGCAGAGGTACTAACTGTAATTAAGAAATGAGTTATTGCTTCTATTACTAGACTCAGAATGTGAAGGTGAGGTTAAAAGCATAAAGATGTGACTAAGAGACATGTGATTAATTCAAGCAAGGTAGATATTTGAGAAACAGTTAATGCAGCCAACTTAGACTGGTGGCTGGTTCTTGCTTTTTTTTTTTTAATAGTGGGAAGTGCTGATATAAGGCTTGGATTAAATGACAGCAAACTGAAGAAAGGTCAACGTTTAACAACTGGCCTCATGCTCTCAAGATAAGAATAAAATCAGGGACTAGGATGGACTTATGGTTAGCTTCTAGCCTACAGAAATCAAAGACAAAGCCATCAAGGAAAAGATTGTAAAACAGAGAAAATAATAAAGTTCAGCACATCTCTATAGCCTTGGAACCTAAGCTATTCTAATTTACAAGTGTGTTGTTCAGGGAGAAGTATCAAAGAAACATAAAGTTACTTATTACTGTGTTTTTATGATTTTATTTTTAAATTTTCTTTAGTTTTTAATAATCACACATACGATAGAACAAAAAGGTACTAATCTATACTCAATTCTGATTCCAAGAGCCAATTCACTTTGTCTACCTTAGATCACTTACAGCAAAATATTAGGCAGAGGAAGTTAGCTAATTTTTTACTTTCCCCACATTATGTTTCTAATTTATCACTGAAGTTGAAGTCCAAAAAATGTCCAGAAGGAAATGCCCACATGCATCGTGCATTATAGATTTTGATTTTAGATTTTCCAGAGCAAGAACAAAAAAGATTAGATGTGTATAGGGTAGGTGGGTGTATGTGCTCACAGATGTATTTATAGGTGGAGATCCAGGACTCTATTGAGGTAACTTTGCATTTTAATAAGTTATTTTTAAAATAATAAAAAGAGAAAGCTTTGCCCTAAGTAAAGAGAAAAAAGTGATGGGACCTCAGCAGTCCTTTCCTCAAGACACAATTTCTCCTTAGGATGAAGTCTAGAAAATGAATGGGAACAACTTTGATCTATGTACTTATTTGCTCCAAGTTGCAACTTTATTGATTTTGGCTACAGGTAAGTACCTGAAGATGTGTTAACAGTCACAGAGGGTAACAGGGAAGAGAAGGAAAAATGTTCATCATGTGGCTCAGAGTCTGTAGACATCACAGTTTCAGCTTGGGGAAAAACTCCCAAGACAGCCCAACCTCTAGAGGAGAACAGGTTTGTTTGTTTTTTGGTTTTTTTTTGAGCATGTTTTTTCAACCTCAACACTATAATGTTTTGAGCCAGATAATTCTTCTTTTGTGTATGATAAGATGTTTAATGGCCAATACTTTCACCACCTGATGCAAGGAACTGACTCATTGGAAAAAACCCTGATCCTGGGAAAGATTGAAGGCAGGAGGAGAAGGGGACGATAGAGGACAAGATGGTTGGATGGCATCACTGACTCACAGGACATGAGTTTGAGCAAACTCCGGGGGTTGGTGATGGACAGGGAGGCCTGGCATGCTGCAGTCCATGGAGTCGCAAAGAGTTGGTCATGGCTGAGCGACTGAACTGAACTGAAGCTGTTTAACCCATTATTGTCTTTTTGATTTAATCACTAAGTTGTGTCTGACTCTTTTGCGACCCCATGAACTGTCACCTGCCAGGCTTCTCTGTGCATGGCATCCTCCAGGCAAGTATATTGGAGTGGATTGCATTTTCCTTCTCCAGGGAATCTTCCTGACCCAGGGATTGAACCCATGTCTTCTTCATTGGCAGGAAGATTCGTTACCACTGAGCCACTTGGGAAATTTGAACTATTAAACTCCAGTAACTGTTCTCCCCTACTCCCAAGTCTTGGTAAGCATAAATTTCCATAGGCTACCAAAAGTACTCAGAGATTCAAAATCATCCCCTCTCCTGAAACAATTCATTAAGCACTTTAAGGAAAGAGGAAACACAAATTACAGTCAATCCTCTGTATCTGTGAATGTAGACTCCACAGATACGGAGGACCCACCATCCTAGCCATTTTATGTGAGGGACTTAAGCATCTTCAGATTTTTTTGTTTTTCCTCCAGGGAGCTCCTGGAACCAATCTCTAGGCAACCAAGGGAATTCAAAAGAGTCATAAGGATACTCTAATCCCAAATAAATAAACTACATTTTCAGTGTAAAATATGGAGCATTAGAAGCTAGATATAGCAAAACTGCTGTAGTCAATCATAAACTTACCATTAGCAATTTATTTATTTATTTATCATTATTTTTTTTTCTACCAGCATTTACTCAGTGGTAGCCAGATCCCAAGCCCATTGGAGGATCTGGAAAGCTTAGCTGGATGAGACAAATAATAAATATTGGGCAATTCTAAAGCAGTTTATATACAAGGTATTACACAACAAAAAAATGTTAAGAGTGCTGACCAGTCTGAATAGAAGCATCTTTCTAATTATTTGTTTTTTATAAAATCTCTTGAAAGGTTTTCTCAACATGGCAAATTTTTTTGTTGCCTATTCATATTCTATTCTATCCACACAAAGCCCCCTTTTTAATTTTAATTAAATTTAATTTTTTAGTGTAATACTGGAGTTAAAAAAAATTAGTTTTGTTCCTTGCATTAGTGGCATAAGGCCTCTTTTGGCAGCAGCTTGAGCCTCTGGGAACACTCTCTCCCAGAGAGCAGCAGAAAGGGATCAACTGGCTCTTAAACAGTTCTATTTGCAAGTGGCCAGCAGGTTGGAATGTGATAACAGCCAGCAGACACTTCACATGGATTTTCTCTGCCAAGTCTGGGAAGCGTCTGTCATATGCCATTGTGAAGTGAACAATCAAAGTTGGTCTTGGGGGAGGGTCCCTCCCCTTTGCCACCGGGCCTGTTTACTTGACTACTTTAAAGAGGAGGAAAGAGCCATATGGATTAAATGAGAAAGAATAATTTGATCTTTTAGGACAGATTCCAAGTTTTACAGACATTTCTCAAAAAAAAAAAAAAATCCATTTTACTATCCTGTCTCCATCTATATTTTTACCTAGTCTCTTTCTTGCAATATGCCTAAGAAACAATTTAAAGAAAATGGTTGGGTGAAATTCTGGCTCTGGTTTCTGTAGAATGCATTTTATCTCTTCTTTACAGACTGTGGCTGGTGTAGGGAAATTGTGGCTGTGTTAAATTCTCATAACAATTTTTGTTACTGATGGGAAGAATTCTAACATTTTTAAAATATAAAAATCATGATATTAAAACAATATTAACTTAGTTTTATGTGTTTCTCTGAATTCCAAATATTACGGTGTTCCTCTAAGTTAGATTATCTCTCTGAGTGTTAAGCTGAATAAGATAAAAGTCAAGCATATTAAACTGAAGATTTATAAGATACAGAAATAACTTTTTTTAGCTAAAAGAAGTCATCCATTGTATGAAGCCAGACTATCTCATAAAAATGGTTTGGCAAGGACTGTGTATGGACAGTGGGTAGCCCCAGGAAAAGGCCAGCTAGAGTTATCAGAGTCAACAGGTACTTCTATTTCAAAAAAGACTGTAATAGTGCTGCCATTTACAATTACTTTCAAAGAAGAGCTTCTTAAATAGGACTGCTTCAGAACCTGCAATCATTAAAAAGAAATGTAGATCCATGTGAAGAAAATGTTCATTTCTAAAGTTAAAGGAGAACTTAGAAATTTTCCAACTCATTTTTAAAATGATGTCTCTACCTCTGCTTCTAGTAAAATAAATTTTATTTCAGTGGAAATGAAATGACATAAAGATAATTTACTTTCCTGACATTTATGTGTTTGCTTACTTTGCCCATTTAACTTTACAAGAACCATAAAACTGAATTAGAAAACCACTCCTGTGTTTAAAAATGTTTTCTGTGTAATTGGTGTATATTTTACTGATATGAGATCACCATTAGTAATAATATTAGTAGATGTAGACTAGCATTTGTGTTTAAGTGGTATCCCATTAGCAATATATAATCAGACAATTATGATATTGGTAACAGAATAAATTTTATAAAACTATGATTATACTTCTCAGAAGTACAGTTGAGATAGTACTAGAGTTTCCTCACAAAATCACGTTTAAAGTCATAGGGATTGACTAGAGCATCTCAAATGAAGCTTATATTTATTTTTTATTGAACACATATCAAGAAAATATTTAATGTTTTGCCAATGGTATTATCTAACTGGTTTAATTACATTTAAATAAAAGAAATTATTTTGACGATATCTTAAATTATCACTTTTCAAAATCCTTTGAATTACTACTGCATCTGATCTTCAGGACAATGACGTAGACAGGTCCTACAGTGATATTTCATTTTACAAATGAGTAAAATTAATATCTGAAAGGTAGCTATCTCAGAGTATGCATGGGTCTGTGCCCCACCAAGATCCAACAGTTTTCCAATATAACAATGGCTGGCCAGGAAATGATACTTACACTTATTGATATTAATTAAAAGTTAAAAAATGATATATGTTATATGTGATAAATATATATCACAATGAAATAAAAAAACCATGGAGGACAAATGATTTCCAGAGGAAAACTGCTCTACAGACTTAGATTACTTAGGCAAATCAGCAAGCTGAGTCTAATCTCAATACGTTAAAATATTTTAAAATATTTATTAAATGCCTATATTATCTTCCCTGGTGGCTCAGACGTAAAGCGTCTGTATACAATGCAGGAGACCCAGGTTTGATCCCTGGGTCGGGAAGACCCCCTAGAGAAGGAAATGGCAATCCACTCCAGTACTACTCCCTGGAAAATCACATGGACAGAGAAGCCTGGTAGGCTACAGTTTGTGGGGTCACAAAGAGATTTCCAGAGGAAAACTGCTCTACAGACTTAGATTACTTAAGCAAATCAGCAAGCTGAATCTAATCTCAATACTTTAGAATATTTTAACATATTTACTAAATGCCTATGTTATATGTCTAATTAAAAATACTAAAATATGCAAATCAAACAACAAATTGGTACTGAGAAAGTAGGGAACCTTTCTGAACAGCTGGTGTTATTGAAAACCTAACTTAGTCTACTTTGTTCTATAGAGCATCTC
>NW_011494868.1:1051543-1076094 GCF_000754665.1 Bison bison bison | reverse complement strand
ACACACACAGTAGACATGGGAGGAAAAAGAGAATTTTATATGTGTGTGTGTGTGTCTATGTCTTTCTGTGTGTGCCTGTGCTGTGCTGTACTTAGTCTGTCAGTCATTAAAGACTAAGGGACTCTTCAAGTGAGGGACACAGGGATTTTCTGTGACCCCATGGACTATAGCCCCCAAGGCTCCTCTGTCCATGGGGATTCTCCAGGCAAGAATACAAGAGTGGGTTGTCATGCCCTCCTCCAGGGGATCTGCCCAACACAGGGATCAAACCCAGGTCTCCCATATTGCAAGCGGATTCTTTACCAGCCAAGCTACCAGGGAAGCCCATGTTTATGTGTATACATATATAACAGAAAACTTATGATGGGTTATTTTGGTTGTGGAGGGTTGGCTATCAATGGAAAACTGTAATGATAAAGAGTAGACAAATCACGAGCTAAGTTGCTCTGTCAAAGAAAGTGTAAAACTGAGATTTTAGTGAGGAGAAATGTGAAGGAGGAAGGGAGGGATTTAGGAACAATTTTGACTAATACAGTTCAGTTCAGTCACCCAGTTGTGTCCAACTCTTTGCGCCCCCATGAACCACAGCATGCCAGGCCTCCCTCTCCATCACCAACTCCTGGAGTCCACCCAGATCCATGTCCATTGAATTGGTGATGCCATCCAACAATCTCATCTTCTGTCATTCCCTTCTCTTCCTGCCCTCAATCTTTCCCAGCATCAGGGTCTTTTCAAATGAGTCAGCTCTTCGCATCAAGTGGTCAAAATATTGGAGTTTCAGCTTCAAAATCTGTCCTACCAATGAACATCCTGGATTGATCTCCTTTAGGATGGACTGGTTGGGTCTCCTCGCAGTCCAAAGGACTCTGAAGAGCCTTCTCCAACACCACAGTTCAAAAGCATCAGTTCTTCAGTGCTCAGCTTTCTTTATAAGCCCAACTCTCACATGTGTACATGACCACTGGAAAAACCATAGCCTTGACTAGATGGACCTTTGTTGACAAAGTAATGACTAATACAGGAACATTGTAATTGGAAGTAAATGGAGTCCATATGAAAAAGCTTATATTTTAATCAGATATTGAATATATAGCATACACTAGGCATAACTCTGTGAAGGCAATGGCACCCCACTCCAGTACTCTTGCCTGGAAAATCCCATGGACGGAGGAGCCTGATGGGATGCAATCCTTGGGGTCGCTAAGAGTCAGACACGACTTCACTTTCACTTTTCACTTTCATGCATTGAAGAAGGAAATGGCAACCCACTCCAGTGTTCTTGCTTGGAGAATCCCAGGGATGGGGGAGCCTGGTGGGCTGCCATCTATGGGGTGGCACAGAGTCGGATACGACTGAAGCGACTTAGCAGCAGCAGCAGCAGCAGCTGGCGCTGTCCTCGGTGCTGATTCTAATGCAGCTGCTCTTTTGAGCGCAGCACCTCCTACAGTGAAGCCTGGCAGATCAGTGCAGGGGTTCTGCTGGCTTCCTCCACATCGACCAAAGTGGCCCTGTTGGTTTTAGTGTCTTTTAAACTGTTTTCTGATGATCATTTTTTTCATATTTAAACTCTGAACGCCAGGGCATTATTGAGGTTTCATACTAGTTTTCCTTTTGCTTTTGTTTGTTTAGTAAGATAATTGAATACATTGTTCCTCTGTGGTCCTTACATGTTATCAACCAAGGCATGGCTGGGACTGCACTCCTGCTGGCTCTAGCCCACCCTGGGAAGACTGTCCCTTGGAAGAAATCTCCCTCCCCTGTGTCTGTTGTATGGCTGAGCTGGGAGTGGAGGGAGAATGCTGGTCACACTTCTGTGTCTATGATGTCCACAGAAAAGAAAAAAATCTGATGGAATAGATTTCACTTTTTTTTTAAGGATGAAGAGAGTTAGATAAAATGTTAGTCTCCCCAAATATTTTTTATATTACATACAAATCACATACTTTCTCTTAGTTAAACTTCCACTATGGAAATATATATTTGATGACATATTTTATATATAAGAGATATATATGATATATAGCAAAAGACAAAATATGGGTATTAAATTTATTTTAATTTCTTCAAGTAATTTTTTAAGTAAAAAATGAAGAAAACTTAGCTATATAAATTTTGAGAGGTTAACAAGTGAAGTCTGTACTTGATATTTTAGAGATCTTAAAAATGTAATTTATACCTCATCAGATCAGATCGGATCAGATCAGTCACTCAGTCGTGTCCGACTCTTTGCAACCCCATGAATCGCAGCACACCAGGCCTCCCTGTCCATCACCAACTCCCGGAGTTCACTGAGACTCACATCCATCGAGTCAGTGATGCCATCCAGCCATCTCATCCCCTGTATTAGAACATACCTATACCTCATAGGTATGTTCTAATACAGGTCTAGTTCACTTATAGACAGGAGATTTGAGATATAAGCAAATTCTTATAGAATTATTAAAACTTTTGTAAAATACAGTCTTCAAGGAGAGGTTAGACTTTTGTTCTAAAAAAATCACTGCAATTTTAAATGTGATGGCTTAAAATTCATTAATTAAGTAATAGGTCTTCATTAAGTTATTCAGTAAAATTTTTCTGAACCTTTACTACAGGCCAACTCTAATGCTTGGTTAGGATTACAAAATATGTACAAGAAATAATCCTGATTTCAGCTAGCTAATAGCAATAGCTGATAACAATTCAACAAGGCATATAGTTCCCCATCAAATCTTGGTTGAATATAATGAGTAGTAGGTATATAAATGAGTCATTTCAAATGTAGTTCAAAAGAGAAATATTAAAATCAGCAAGTTATTTTTTCCAACTTTATTGAGCATCATTGACAAATAAAAGTTGTATATATTTAATGCTTGCAATATGATAGTTTTATATATGTATATATTGTGAGATAATTACCTTAGTCAAGCTAAGGTAATTCACTAATTCATAGTTACCTTGTGCATGTGTGTGGATGTATGTGTATGTTGAGAACACAAGATATACTCTCTTAGCACATTTCACATATACAGTTACAGTTTTATTAATTATAAACACTTTAGATCCTGATAACTTATTAATTATATAGCTGAACATTTAAACCCTTTAACCAAGTTATCTTGAGTGGCCAATTTAATCTTTGTTATATAGTCTATTATATAACAGAACTGACTCATTAAAAAAGACCCTGATGCTGGGAAAGATTGTCCGACTCAATGGACATGAATTTGAGCAAGCTCTGGAAGTTGGTGGTGGGCAGGGAAGCCTGGAGTGCTGCAGTCCATGTGGTCACAAAGAGTTGGACATGGCCTAGTGACTGAACTGAACTGATATATTCTATTTTGTATGTAGATTTTAAAATATTTTATACCTATTTTGTATCTGTTCACATCCAAAATGATCTCATAACATTCCCCACCCCCCAGAACTGTATCAGAAAGTAAGGAGATAAGTTAAAATTTTGCATGCATCAAGCTTGATGTGATAAAGTGATCCTCCTTCTCTTATAACTCATCAAAAGTCAAAGAAGTAAAGATGATGAGTTGGGATTAAAATTTTGGATAGGTGTATTGTCAGAAGAATTTCTTACTCATTTCTGTAACGGCACACACTCATTTTTTCCCCAAATCCTTTTTATCTGCCATTTAGCAAGAATCCAATTACTGAGCATGAGCTTACTGCCTCATAAATAACATCCTCTTAGCTTTCCAATCACACCATTCCAATTCTGTATTTTGTCAGCAAAAGTCCTGTTTTTAAAAATAATACTTTGGCCATCTGCTTACCCATATGTGCTACACATCACTGAATGTTAGATTCTCTGCAAGTTTTATAGATGGTACCACAAACCTCGAATGTGTTTTCTCTCATAATTAGCATTTTACAACCACGTTAAATTGATCACAGGTAAACTGTTTCATTTTGGTGTGTTATTTTGATTGTAATCAGACTGCTTGCTGGAAAGTGATTTTGTAGCCAATATATTTTAGTTATAAAGAGTTTTCTTTCCTCTTTTATAGCAAATACATTATTTTAAAGGTCACACTTGTCAGACTTATAAACCAAATCCAAGACTTGCAATGTAAGGCATCCGTGGGAGGATCCATCAGTGTTTACACTGGGGTGAAGAATGTTATCTTAGCAGGCTCCATCAATTTCAGTGACTGATGATGTCATTTGCAATCTCAACTGGTCCCTCTCAGATGAAACACTGCTTGGTAAGGGATTCTGTTTTAACTTTTCATGTTTTCCTAAGTTATGTATACATACTGACCATTCCTTTTTCCTAAAAATGATAGGCATAAATAAATGTATAGTTGGATTTGAAGTTGCTGTAACTCTTTAGAGCATCCCTTGTGGCTCAGCTGGTAAAGAATCCACCAGGAATGCAGGAGACCTGGGCTCAATCCCTAGGTTGGGAAGATCCCTGGAGAAGGGAAAGGCTACCCACTCCAGTATTCTGGCCTAGAGAATTCCATGGACTGTATAAACCATGGGGTAGCAGAGTTGGACATGGCTGAGCAGCTTTCACTTTCACACTTTAATTGAGAGACTGTTCTATTTACAGATGAATAAGAAAAATGTTAAATCCCCTGGAAACCTGCCAAACTTAGACTTCAGTGCTTTTTGGAACAGGCTTCCCTGGTGACTCAGAGGGTAAAGAATCTGCCTGCAATGTGGGCAACCTGGGTTCCATCCCTGGGTTGGGAAATTCCCCTGGAGGAGGGCATAGCAACCCATTCCAGTATTCTTGCCTGGAGAATCCCCATGAAGAGAAGAGCCTGGGGGGCTATAGTCCATGGGATCACAAAGAGTCGGACATAACTGAGAAACAGCACAGCAACATTTTAGTGCACTCATGAGGATTAAGGACTTCCCCGGTGGTGCTAGTGGTAACGAATCCATCTGTTTTGTAATACCTTACGTTTTCACGGTTAAAATGTAAGTTCAGTAATTGCACATTAAATGGGTGCAGTACACAATTGTTGATGCACAGTGTTTTCGCTATCAATCAGTTATAGTAAGTAAAATCTCTTTGCTTTATGTTTTGAACCATAAGTGTATAAATGTCAACTTCTGATTACCAATTTGCAAGACTACTTTTACCTTGTCTTTTCAAAGTTTTGTTTCTTTGTTGCTTCATTTTTGCTTAGGATTTAAGTTCTGTTTTCACAAAATTGGGAACAATGCAGTGTGTGTATTTCCCACTGGATTTCTTACCTGAGGCTACCCTAGACTTAACATCCTGTCCCCTTTCCTGTGCAGACAGGTAAGAAAGTTCAAATTTTCCAGATTTCATTGAAACCCTTTGTGGCACAATTTTGCTTTGTTCCCAAGGGCCCAGGGTTTGGGTCTTTACTATAGAGCTGTCCTCTATGAATTCCTTATTGTTATTTCTGGTCATTGATACAATGTAAAAGAGTACCTTCTACCTTTCTTTCAGTTTTTCATGATTTTGATAGCTTTACTAGGAAGATTATTTATGGTTCTTATTAGTCATACTGCCTGAAAACAAGGACTAAGTAACTGAGTCAGTCTACTCTTGAGAGTAATATAAGATTATAATTGACTTATTCTTGATATTTTTCCCAAGTAAATTAATAAAAGGTTCTTATCATGTACAAGTTCTCTCAAATGTGAATTTAAAAGGACATCCTAATGAAAAGGCTTATATAACTTAACTTTAGCTATATTAAGTCCTGAGAATTCTTAATAGGTCTAACTGTAGCTAAATTGTAAAAAATTAAGGACTCTCAGATCCTGAGTGTGTTATGGTGCTACCTATATGGATCCTGGGGATAACCATAATAATGAGATTTTTCTAAGATTGTACATCTAGCTAATGACAGTGAAAAGACTCTAATTAAGGACTTTTGACTAACACTCATCCGTATTTTCACTAACACTAGCTTAAATGTTATTTGCTAGTTGCATTATTATGTTATGTTAATTATGTTGTATTCGTAACATAAGCACTCTACTATGCACTTTGCAAATATCTTACTTAATCTTGAAAACAAAACAGTAACTTTGAAACAGCACCTAGATCATTCTTCCTTTGTGAGAAGGAAATTGAGTATTGTAGAAGTTAATATTTGTTTTTACTAAATTGATACCATGACAGAGTAACATGAACAGCATCATAATCCATTGCAAGATTCTCCAAAACACTGCGTGCATGTGTGTGTGTGTGTGTGTGCGTGTGTGTGTGTTAATGGATATATTTACAGTCTGTCCTATTACATGTCCAAAGGCTGTTAAGAACCACATAATTAAAAAGTCAGTTTGTGCTGATGAGGTTTAGGCTTACAGAAGAGTCTTAAAGAAGTCTGGGTTTATTCTAATTAAGTGAACTACCAGGGTGCTAAATGAAATTCTGTGCTTGGCAAACTCGCTTTCCTTTTGCATGGAGTTATTTTGTGGATGAAATACTCTGAGGATGAATGTTAAAAGCGCTTGTGACACCTAGACCCTCTCCAGAATTATTTTCTGAAAACACTCAGCAGTTTGGCAGCTGCTTTGCAACCTGGGAGTGCATTTTAATTGGCATCACATAACTTTATGACTGAGGGATTTATTTCTCTCTCCACAAATTTCCTCCCCTCTTTTAGCCTATTAGTTTCAATGTTTGAGTTAATATCACAGGCATTTCCCACTATAAACTCTTTGAGGCCATGGTGAAATTATATGTCTAGTTCCCCCCACCCCCTGCCCCTCCGCCCCCAGAATTTAATTAAAAAAAGAGTGAAAGTCAGACTCTGCCAAAAAAAGTTTTGCTAAGTTTTATATGTCATTTTCCTTTTTCTCTTTTCGTTTTGATCTCTGTCTAGTATTATTTGCCCAATACAACTCAGTAAAGTTGTGGTTATTTTGATAACCAATCTTGTCAATGTTAACATATCAGCAAAATTTTCATAGAAGTAATATCTTTTGCAGTTCACTGGACTTGTCACAGTAGCACAGACAGTCTGATGGTTTCCAATTATAAGAAGTTTTACTATTTCCTAGAAAGAGTAGATCACATCATCAGTGACATACCTGCATTATTTTTTAAAATTATTTAAATTAATTTATTTATTTTAATTGGAGGCTAATTACAATACTGTAGTAGTTTTTGCCATACATGATTCAGCTATGGGTGGACCTGTGTCCCCCATCCTGAACCTCCCTCCCCATCCCATCCCTCAGGGTTGTCCCAGTGCTCTGGCTTTGAGTGCGCTGTTTCATGCATCGAACTTGGACTGGCAATCTATTTCACGTATGGTAATTTACATGTTTCAATGCTATTCCCTCAAACCTGTATTCTTTTTAAAAGGCTAAGTGTCTCTTCCATTGCTCCATAGATTTATCTTTAATAAAGTACAAATATGAAGTTGACATGTAGTGACTATGAACCTGGGCTTTGATGTCAAATGCATCTGAACTTGGATTTCAATTCTTTTTCGCTTTATATCTTTAGACAAATTACTTGTTCTCTATTAGGTTTAGTTCCTTCATCAGCAAGTTGAGAATAAGGGTATTAACAGTGAATGAAGAAATGTAAATAAAAAGTTTGGAAAGTGCTTTCTTGCATACTTGCATCCTCAGTCACTTCAGTCACGTCTGACTCTTTGTGACCCTATAGACTGTAGCCCTCCAGGCTCCTCTGTCCATGGGATTCTCCAGGCGAGAATACTGGAGTGGGTTGCTATGCTCTCCTCCATGGGATTTTCTCCACTTAAGGATTGACCCACGTCTCTTATGTCTCCTGCCTTGGCAGGCAGGTTTTTGTTGTTGTTACCACTGGTGCCACCTGGGAAGCTGGCCATTCACCTGTTAAGCAGTCAATTAACAGTAGTTAATGAGTGCAACTAATAATGTATTAAAACAGTTAAAAATATCAGAAGCCATGAACAGACAACAAATGAGCTTTAGGGAAACTGTCCCATTTTGGAAGATGTAAGAAGAGAAATATAAATTTTGGATATCTTGAATCTGACCTTGAGTGATAATTAAAGAAACATTTTAAGAACGGCTTTAGTTAATTAGTAGTTTTAGATAGATAACAATATTAGTTCAGATGTTTAAAGTTCATGTGTGATTTGTGAATGCAAAATTTAAAACGCATTATATTTAACTTGTATTCTTGAACAATTTTAATGCATTTGATGATTCTTTTTGTAAACTGGTATATGTTAGGTCAGAAGCAAAGTAAAATAAACCCACAATTATTGGAAATGTGCTAAGCCTTCAGAATTTAGTTTAATTATAGAATACCATGGTTCTTAAAGTTAGCAACAAAACTATTTTCCCTCTGAGATTATATTATGTCTAATACACCTACCTGTTGTATTAATTGGTCAGAATCTAGCCATTTCATAGGGTAGTTCTAAATATTATACAAGATTTTGGAGCATCATAGAGGCTGAATTAAAGGTAAATTAAATTTAGTAAATACCTTGGGTGTTATATTTGTTTTCTAGCAAATCACTAACAAATAAAAGACAAACTGTTATAAAAGACAAAATATATTAAATGAAAAACACCCTGGTAACCAAAGTCTTCTTATCATAGGTTTTGATATTCTAATATAGTTACTTTAAAATTATATCTGTGTAATTAATTTATGCATGGGTGCAAGTTTGTATTTGCATGCATGTGTATATATATGTATATGTGTATAAGCGTGTATATATACTCACACATCAAAATACATACCTATATAATACATATAGATTGACCTCAACTCTACCTGATGCAAAGAGCCAACTCATTGGAAAAGATCCTGATGCTGGGCAAGATTGAAGGCAAAAGAAGAAGAGGGTAGTAGAGGATGAGATGGCTAGAAGCATCACTAACTAAATGGGTATGAATTTGAGCAAACTCTGGAAAAGAGTGTAGGACAGAGGAGCCTGGCATGCTGCAATCTATGGGGTTGCAGAGTTGGACACAACTTAGCAAATGAGAAAAAGCACATTTTAGGTAAACTAACTGAAAAAGACATTAGCAATTTTTTTCTGTAGAGTTCTTTTCTATTATCTAACAAAACACTGAATTTAAAAATTAATTAGCAACTTTAGTCTACATTATAATATAGTGGCAAATATAATATAATGGCAAAAAACACTATAAAAGCTTTTCCAGTTTTGTAGACTGTTTACCAGTTCTTATCATCAAAATGAACATCAGAATGTATTGGTTACCTTTTATGTAAGGTAAAACATAAAGAAATGGAGTAGCCATCATAGTAAACAAAGAGCCCGAAATGCAGTACTTGGATGCAATCTCAAAAATGACAGAATGATCTCTGTTCATTTCCAAAGCAAACCATACAATATACTGTAATCCAAGTTTATGTCCCAATCACTGATTCCAAAGAAGCTGAAGTTGAATGGTTCTATGAAGACCTACAAGACCTTCTAAAACTAATACTCCCAAAAGATGTCCTTTTCATTATAGGGGACTAGAATGCAAAAGTAGAAAGCCAAGAGATACCTAGAGTACCAGGCAAATTTGGCTTTGGAGTACAAAACAAAGCAGGACAAAGGCCACCAGAGTTTTGCCAAGAGAATGCACTGCTGCTGCTAAGTCGCTTCAGTTGTGTACGACTCTGTGTGACCCCATAGACGGCAGCCCACCAGGCTCCCCTGTCCCTGGGACTCTCCAGCCAAGAACCCTGGAGTGGGGTGCCATTGCCTTCTCTGAGAGAACGCACTGGTTATAGCAAACATTCTCTTCCAGCAACACAGGGGAAGACTCTGCACATGGACATCACCAGATGGTCAATACCTAAATCAGATTGATTATATTCTTTGCAGCCAAAGATGGAGAAATGTTATACAGTCAGCAGAAACAAGACCAGGAGCTGACTGTGGCTCAGATCATGAACTCCTTATTGCAAAATTCAGACTTATTTTGAAGAAAGTAGCGAAAACCATTAGAACATCCAAGTATGACCTAAATCAAATCCCTTGCGATTATACAGGGGAAGTGAGAAATAGATTCAAGTGGTTAGATTTAATAGAGTCCCTGACGAACTGTGGACAGAGGTTTGTGACATTGTACAGGAGGCAGGGATCAAGAGCATCCCCAAGGGGAAAAAAATTTCAAAAAGGCAAAATGGTTGTCTGAGGAGGGCTTACAAACAGCTGAGAAAAGAAGAGAAGCCAAAGGCAAAGGAGCAAAGGAAAGATATACCCATTTGAATGCAGAGTTCCAAGAAATAGCAAGGAGAGATAAGAAAGCCTTCTTCAGTGATCAATGCAAAGAAATAGAGGAAAACAATAAAATGGAAAAGACTAGAGAGCTCTTCAAAAGTATTAGAGATACCAAGGGAACATTTCATGCAAAGATGAAGACAATAAAGGACAGAAATGGTATGGCCCTAACAGAAACAGAAGAGACTAAGAAGAGGTGACAAAAATACCCAGAAAAACTATACAAAAAAGATGTTCATGACCCAGATAATCAGAATGGTGTGATCACTCACCTAGAGCCAGACATCCAGGAATGCAAAGTCAAGTGGGCTTTGGATGCATCATTGCAAACTAAGCTAGTGGAGATGATATAATTCCAGCTGGGCTATTTCAAATTCTAAAGATGATGCTGTGAAAGTGCTGCACTCAATATGCCAGCAAATTTGGAAAACTCAGCAGTGGCAACAGGACTGCAAAAGGTAGTTTTCATTTCATTTCAAAGAAATATGATGCCAAGCAATGTTCAAACTACCACACAATTGCACTCATCTCACACGCTAGCAGAGTAATGCTCAAAATTCTCCAAGCCAAGCTTTGGCGGTATGTGAATCTTGAACTTCCAGATGTACAACCTGGATTTAGAAAAGGCAGAGAAACCAGAGATCAAATTGACATCTTTTGGATCATCAAAAAAGCAAGAGAGTTCCTGAAAAGCATCTACTTCTGCTTTACTGACTATACCAAAGGCTTTGACTATATAGATCACACACAAAAAAAGCCTGGAAAATTCTTCAAGAGATGGGAATGCCAGACCACCTTACCTGCTTCCTTAAAAATCTGAATGCAGGTCAAGAAGCAACAGTGAGAACTGGACATGGAAAAACAGACTCATTCCAAATAGTGAAAGGAGTACTTCAAGGTAATATACCCTGCTTATTTAACTTATATGCAGAGTATATCATGTGAAAAGCTGGGCTGGAGGAAGCACAAGCTGGAATCAAGATTGCTGGGAGAAATATTAATAACCTCAGATATACAGATGATACCACTCTTATAGCAGACAGTGAATAAAAATAAAGAGCCTCTTGATGAAAGTGAAAGAGGAGAGTGAAAAAGTTGGCTTAAAGCTCAACATTCAGAAAACTAAGTTCATGGCATCCAGTCCCATCACTTCATAGCAAACAGATGGAGAAGCAATGGAAACAGTGACAGACTTTATTTTCTTGGGCTCCAAAATCACTAGCTGCAGATGGTGATTGCAGCCATGAAATTAAAAGAAACTTGCTCCTCGGAAGAAAAGCTATGACCAGCTTAGACAGCATATTAAAAAGCAGAAACATTACTTTGCCAACAAAGGTCCATCTAGTTAAGGCTATGGTTTTCTTCCAGTAGTCATGTATGGATGTGAGAGCTGGACTATAAAGAAAGCTGAGTGCGGAAGAATGGATGCTTTTGAACTGTGGTGTTGGAGAAGACTCTTGAGAATCCCTTGGACTGCAAGAAGATCCAACCAGTCCATCCTATAGGAAATCAGTCCTGAATATTCATTGGAAGGACTGATGCTGAAGCTGAAACTCCAGTACTTTGGCCACCTGATGCAAAGAGCTGACTCATTGGAAAAGCCCCTGATGCTGGGAAAGATTGAAGGCAGGAGAAGGGGACGACAGAGGATGAAATAATTGGATGGCATCACCGACTCAATAGACATGAGTTTGAATAAACTCCGGGAGTTGGTGATGGACAGGGAGCCCTGGTATGGTCAGACACGACTGAGCGACTGAACTGAACTGATGGTTCCTAAAAATAAAATGATTATTGTTAAGTGAGACCTATTATATTAACAAATAAAACAAATTGTGTGGGAATCAAGCTTATAAGAATCCATAAGTAAAAATATACATTGTCTCCTCTGTTAGAAACTACTAATAACATATTTAGAGATATAAATGGATTAAATTGCTTATAAAAATTCATCTAAGAGCACATTTTATATATCAAAGACAACCTTTTGTTGTTCTAAATCATCCCTCTCTGGACTCATCACATTATGCTGAAGTTTCATATTTCAAGTAATTATCAAAGCATCAATTTTGTGTTGGCAAACATATTGAGGTATTAGATCATTAGTATCCACTAAGCAACTATGTATTTGTCAGATGGCATCTCCTATTTCCTGAGAGATAACTGAGAAGCTGGGAAACTACACTTTGCTTTTGACAACCTTATGCTGTTGATTGTTCAAGTATTAAAATCCAGGGAGCTGGATGTGGAGGTTCTGGACAATTTCCCCTGAGTCAGATTAGGATTCCAAATAATAACACCCTAAGAGATAAAACTGCAGAGGATTCTATTTTGAGAGTAAGAATGAACTGGAAGGATGTGGAATTGCAACAGTGAACGACAGTGTTGAATTTTTTTCAAAAAATGAAATTATAACTCTTTCTCAGACTTAAAAATGATATTATCAGATAAAAACATAATAACTAAGAGGAGAAGAAAAGTTGAAGTATCAGAAAAAAAGAAGGGAATAAATTACACACAATAGAAAAAGACATTAAATAGATATATTTATAAAGTATAAGGAGATAAAAGAAAAAAAATCAGACAAAACCTAGAATCTATAAAAAATAAAAATCATTAGAACTGAAAGTTAGTGTGAATAAATGGGTGGTTTATTTTAAAATTATTCATGACACAGTCAAACCTCAGCCTAATAATCCTGAAGAAAGGTCATAAAAGTATCCGTAGTCAACCATGAATAGAGAAATATGGAAAATATAGAAGAATGAGTAAAAGACATAAGCATTCAGAGATAAAAAACCTAATATACATAATAGCCCTTCTGGATATTAGCTAATATTATAGTATATTTTCTTCTATCTCCTTATGCTTAACAAAACTAGTTTAGAGTGCTTTTTCTATGTGATTCCTCCCCATTTTTTGATATGTGAATTTTCCTTCTACTCAGTTATTATGTTTTTAATGCGATGAAGGGAATAATTTTAATGTCTAAAAAGTATTAGTAATTTAATTTTTCTAAAAAAAGTCAAATCTAGTCTTCAATCTTTGCAATTTTACTTATATTTGGCTTACCCTTACTCTCAGAACATAATCTTTCAGAATCCTAACTCATAGAGTATAATTCTTTGGAATCCTAATAACTGTTCCCAGAAACTTTACCAAGGCCTCAAAATCCAAGACCCTAGATCCTAACCTTTGTATAACTAACACAACAAAGTTGTCAAAAGCATAATGTACTTTCTCAATGTCTCAATCAGGAAAAGGCAGATGCCTCTAGGATAAAATCAGTTTTCAATACTGGCTTCAACTTTTCAGATTTTCTTTCCTTGGATCTAGCAATTACACACAAAACATAACTCATCTTTGGTTTAATAGCTCTGTGATATCTTTGTGGTTGTTCAGTTCAGTTCACTTCAGTCACTCAGTTGTGTCTGACTCTTTGTGACCCCATGGACTGCAGCACACCAGGCCTCCCTGTTTATCGCCAACTCTCGGAGTTTACTCAAACTCATGTCCATTGAGTCCATGATGCTATCCAACCATTTCATCCTCTGCCATCCCCTTCTCCTGCCTTCAATCTTTCCGAGAATCAGGGGCTTTTCAAATGAGTCAGTTCTTCACATCAGGTGGCCAAAGTACTGGAGTTTCAGCTTCAACATCAGTTCTTCCAATGAATATCCAGGACTGATTTCCTTTAGGATGGACTGGTTGAATCTCCTTGCAGTCCAAGGGACTCTCAAGAGTCTTGTCCAACACCACTGTTCAAAAGCATCCATTCTTCAGCACTCAGCTTTATTTATAGTCTAGCTCTCATATCCATACATGACTGCTGGAAAAACCATAACCTTAACTAGATGGACCTTTGTTGGCAAAAGAATGTCTCTGCTTTTAAATATGCTGTATAGGTTGGTCATAACTTTCCTTCCAAGGAATGTCTTTCAATTTCATGGCTGCAGTCACCATCTGCAGTGATTTTGGACCCCCCAAAATAAAGTTTCTCACTGTTTCCACTGTTTCCCCAGCTATTTGCCATGAAGTGATGGGACTGGATGCCATGATCTTCGTTTTCTGAATGTTGAAATTTAAGCCAACTTTTTCACTCTCCACTTTCACCTTCATCAAGAGGCTTTTTAGTTACTCTTCACTTTTTGCCATTAGGGTGGTGTCATCTGAATATCTGAGGTTATTGATATTTCTTCTGGCAATCTTGATTCCAGCTTGTGCTTCTTCCAGCCCAGCGTTTCTCATGATGTACTCTGCATATAAGTTAAATAAGCAGGGTGCCAATATACAGCCTTGATGAACTCCTTTTCCTATTTGGAACCAGCCTGTCATTCTATGTCCAGTTCTAACTGTTGCTTCCTGACCTGTATACAGATTTCTCAAGAGGTAGGTCAGGTAGTCTGGTATTACCATCTCTTTCAGGATTTTCCACAGTTTATTATGATCCACACAATCAAAGGCTTTGGCATAGTCAATAAAGAAGAAGTAGATATGTTTCTGGAACTCTCTTGGCTTTTTGATGATCCAGTGGATGTTGGCAATTTGATATCTGGTTCCTTTGCCTTTTCTAAAACTAGCTTGAACATCTAGAAGTTCACAGTTCATGTACTGTTGAAGCCTGGCTTGGAGAATTTTGAGTATTACTTTACTAGTCTATGAGATGAGTGCAATTGTGCAGTAGTTTGAGCATTTGTTGTCGTTCAGTCACTAAGTTGTGTCCGACTCTTTGCGATTCAAGCATTGCAGCACACCAAGCTTTCTTATCTCACTTTCTCATGGAGTTTGCTCAAACTCACGCCCACTGAGTCGGTGATGCCATCCAACCATCTCATCCTCTGTCACTCACTCTTCTTGTGGTGTACTTAGTCGCTCAGTGGTGTCTGATTCTTTGCGACCCCATGGACTGAAGCCCAACAGGCTCCTCTGTCCATGGTATACTCCAGGCAAGAATAAAATGCCCCCTCCAAGGGATCTTTCCAATCCAGGGATAGAACACAGGTCTCCCACATTGCAGGTGGATTCTTTACCATCTGAAGCACCAGGGAAGCCTAAGAACACTGGATTGGGTAGCCTATCTCTTCTCTGGTGGATCTTCCCAACCCAGGATTCAAACCGGTGCCTCCTGTATTGCAGGTGGATTCCTTATCAGCTGAGCTACCAGGGAAGCCCTAATTTCTCTCTAGGAAAACCAATGTGAAAGAATTACTATAAATTCTATTTTGTCTACATGGAAACTGAGGCTTGGAAAGTTTAAATAACTTACTCATAATTGCATAACCAGCAAGTGGGGATGTCAAAATTTAACCATGACATTAAAAGTCACTTGCTCCTTGGAAGAAAAGCTGTGACAGAACTAGACAGCATATTAAAAAGCAGACATTAGTTTGCTAACAAAGGTCTGTAGAGTCAAAGCGATGGTTTTTCTAGTAATCATGTATGGATGTGATAGCTGGACTATAAAGAAGGCCAAGGGCCAAAGAATTGAAAGGGCCAAAAAATTTGAATTTTGTTTCTAGAGAAGACTCTTGGGAGTCCCTTGGATGGAAATCAACACTTAGTATTCATTGGAAGGACTGATGCTGAAGCTCTAATATTTTGGCCACCTGATATAAAGAGCCAACTCATTGGAAAAGACCCTGATGTTGGGAAAGATTAATGGCAAAAGGAGAAGGGGGCAGCAGAGGATGAGACACTGACTCAGTGGACATGAATTTGAGCAAATTCTAGAGCATAGTGGTTTACAGCTTATCTCTTGAATAAAATAATTTAAAATTTAATTTCGTACTTTTATTCTTCCCATATAGAAAGATTTTCTAAACTCTGCCATTACAGAGCTGAAAGATTACTACATAAAGTAAGTTATATCTAGGTTTTTGCAAATCTTTGACATTTATTATAAATGTGTGTCAAAATTATGTGGTCTTTTTGTTTGGTTGTTTTTGTTGCTGTTGTAAGAATTCAGGAATGCTCGATAACCCATAAGAACAATCTCCAAATTCTTTTTGGTTTGAAATATCAATAGCATTTGTTTCCTTATCATTTTGTGCATTGCTTTAAAATTAGACTATGACCTCTGCCAAATCTCACTTAATTAGAAATTTCTTCTAGTTAGTTTCTGATTTTAAAGAATTGCTATGATTATCTGTTTCTCATTTTCAAAAGACTTTATCTTTGCACAGAGTAATACAAGAAGGGCTTCCCTGGTGGCTCAGACAATGAAGAATCTGCCTGCAATACAGGAGACCTGGGTTCCATCCCCGGGTCGGGAAGATCCCTTGGAGAAGTGAAGTAAAGTGAAAGTTTCTCAGTCGTGTCTGACTCTTTGCAACCCCAAGGACTATGTAGTCCATGGAATTCTCCAGGCCAGAATATTAGACTAGGAGAAGGGAATGACTACCCACTCCAGTATTTTGGCCTGGAGAATTCCAGTGTCAGAGGAGCCTGAAGGGCTCAGTCCATGGGGTCACAAAGAATGAGATACCACTGAGCGACTAACACTTTCACTTTCAATATAACAAGGCTTAGGGCAGTACTTTGTTTCTTAGACTGCTTATGTGTCTAATAATTCATAATCTCTATTATTATTGCCATTTAACATTTCCTGAGACTCTATGGGTTATATTTAACTACACTAAGTATTTTCTTGACTTGGTGATGTATCATTTGCATTTAACACTGGATAAATGGCAACCCACTCCAGCATTCTTGCTTGGGAAATCCCACAGACAGAGGAGCCTGGCCTGCTACAGTCCATGGGGTCACAAAGAGTTGGACATGACTGAGTGACTAACACACACACGTACTTAACATAAAGGAAAATAATGTCTGTAAAATACAGTGAATATTGAGTATGAAAATACTTTTATTTATTACACTAGCACTCATACAAACAGTTTAAAAAAGTGGACTTGCCTGGTGATCTAATAGTTAAGACTGTGCTTTCACTCCAGGATATAAAGATCCCACATGCTTTGTGATTCAACCATAAAAAAAAAAAAAAAAAAAAAAAAAAAAAACCTTTACCATCCCTAATGGCTCAGACAGTAAAGAATCTCCTGTAATGCAGAAGACCAAAGTTCAATCCCTGGGTCAGGAAGATCCACTGGAGAAGAGAATGACAACCCACTTCAGTATCTTGCCTAGAGAATTCCGTGGACAGAGGAGCCTGGCGGGCTACAGTCCATGGGGTCACAGAGAATCAGGTACCACTGAGCAACTTACACTTTCAGAATATATTGTCATCACAAATGTATTTTTGGTCTTTACGTGTGATTCTATGCTCATTTAGTATTGTTGATATATTCACATATTCTGTATTTTTTTATTTACATCATTTTCCATGTAAGTTTGATCAAAATAATTATTATGGAAATGTTGCAATACCATTATAGCTATTAAGCTTCTATATAGCATACTGTTCATTATTTTTACAGAAGCAGTATCATCCATCAAATAGATATACAAATAATTTGCCTATTTCTTTTATTATAAGATATATAGAGTATTTAACATTTTATAATTATAAATAGTATCTAAGTTCATATATTTAATATTATTTACCTATGATAAGTTCTAAAATGTATGATTACTGAATCAAAAGCTCAATAAAATTGTTTTGATGGTTAATGACAAGCAATAAACTTACTATCTAAAATAAATTTTATCAATTTGCAAATCAAAAGGCACCAATGGTTTTATTGCCTTCTTCTATCCATGGGTATTTACACTTTAACATTTTTTATGCTAAGTCACTTCAGTTGTGTTGGACTCTTTGCAATCCCATGGACTGTAGCCTCCCAAACTCTGTCCTTGGGATTCTCCAGGCAAGAATATTGGAGTGGGTTGCCATGCCTTTTTTATTGCTTATTTATTAACATAAAAAAACTTTTTTGATACTTGGAAATTAATAATAGCCATTTTTAAGAGCCACATTTTCCTTAAAGCTACATAAGACGGTGATGTTTTGCCATGGAATAAGTTTAGAGCATCAAATTGAAGATTGCAAAAATGAATTGTCTCTACTACCCTAATGAGTTCATGCAACACTAAAGTAAAAATATGCCATCCCGTTTTATGATCTTTCATTCACAGAGATATGAAAAACAATCAATGTAAGTTAAATAAGCAAAATTAATTTGATCGCAGCTGGTGAATGACGTGGTGGTGAAAGCTGATGATCAATTTAATGTTGACCTTTGAGCTCCATAAAGTTTTATCCTCAGGTCTCTTGACGCCTAATGATTATAGTAGATGACCCCAGTTTTCATGGCTTTTGCTTGTTAACAAATTGTGTGTGTTTAGGTCTGATTCATGTTGATTCCCTTATTAGTTATACTTCATTCCAGAGAGGCCTTAAATCCCCCAGGTTTTTCTTTTTTTTCCTTGAAGTTAGGTATAAGAAAGGATATTCTGGAACGACTGTGCCCAGCACAGAGGTTTAAAACAAGAGGTGAAAGTTCAACAAGTTCAGGTCAGATTTTAACATGTTCCAGAACTTCTCACAAGTCTACCAAAGTTAGAGATTGATCCATTAACTCCTTGTGATCCTGTTTCCCACTTGGAATTTATTTCCCTGACATTTACAAGTTTCAGTGGTGAGTAAAAATAATAAGTTCTTAGTCAAGTGTTCTTTTACTTCAGGTCACAATATCGACAGAGGTGGTTTAGCCAAAACCATACAGAGTTTCTGGGGGGAGGGGGAACAAAACTCTTGAATGTTGCTTAGACTGGCTAAATGCTAGTAACCATCTGTCTAAGGGTAAAGGAAGAACCCTGGGTGGTTGGAGGCTGGGAGCAAAAGGTACATTAGAGGTTCTTCTGATATTAGTATACTTTGAGCTAATCAAGT
This sequence comes from Bison bison bison, assembly GCF_000754665.1. Taxonomy (NCBI): domain Eukaryota; kingdom Metazoa; phylum Chordata; class Mammalia; order Artiodactyla; family Bovidae; genus Bison; species Bison bison. Next base: position 1,057,068 of record NW_011494868.1, on the reverse strand, counting down.
CCAGGTGCCTCACATTATTGCTCAAGGTACAAATGTCATAAAAAATATGACCCTAGAACTCACTTCGATGCTGAAGTATAGAGTTGATCCATTCCATGCTTCCTGTTTAAACCCTTAGCCTCCAGAATAAATTATCTACACTTAGCTTAGAAAATAAGCATTACAAAATTCTGGCTCTGTACATGTCACTGACACTAAAATATCTGTAAATTAGTATCTGGTGAGATCATGACAAAATAATTTTTACCCCTGTGTCCCATTTTTTAAGAGGCCAGATGTTAGGCTAATTTTTTTTTTTTCTCTCACACAAATTTTTCTTTCAAGTACTAAACAATGGTATTTTTGATAATACTTAGAAACTTAAAAAAAAAAATGTAGGGACAACTGAAATTTGTATTTCTATTAGTCAAGAAGCCATTCCATTTTTTCACTAATACACATACATCTTAAGAGAAATGTTTTCTCTTTTGATATACTGCTTGTTAATTGCATGAAGCTAAGAATATTACAATGCAACTAGTTAATGACTATTGATGTGAAAAGCTCAACATGTTAGCTATGATATTTATTACACCTGAACAACAAAAAAACATGATTAAAATATTGTTTATCTGACCAGTTAGTCCCCAGTGAGGATGATGTACGTCTGAAAATGCTCAGAATTATAAAGTAGGAAATAATAAGAAGGGAGTATTAATAACAAAGAGGAGGGAAATATAAGTTAGAGAATGTTGTCCATATAAGTGGTCGGTAAATGTGTCATGGAAACACTCACATTGTGTCCTAAACAGGATAAAGTCCCATTGTCTCTTCAAAATAAATGATATATTTTAAGGTAGTCTATTTAAGGAACTGAACTATTTAGTTAAATAGATTTAAATGCTTTTTCTAACATCAAAGTTGAGATAATCTTTAAGTTACCTTTTAAAGTTAGAAAGGATGGAGCAAAGTTCAGAAAATAGGTGAAGATGGAGCATTTTTGAGTCAAATTCCTGGAATTTGAACTTTGCCTCCACTAATTTCTAATTTCTAGTTGTGGTGCTGTGGTTCTGTTATTTTGCCTCTCAACGCTCTCTTTTCTTATCTAATTGTTATGTCACTCAGTTATGTTCAACTCTTTGAGACCCCATAGACTGCAGCACACGAAGCTCCCCTGTCCTTCACTATCTCCTGGAGTTTGCTCAGGTTCATGTCCACTGAGTCAATGATGCCATCCAACCAGTTCATCCTCTGTTGCCTGCTTCTCCTCCTGCCTTCAAATTTTCCCAATATCAGGTCTTTTCCAATGAGTTAGCTCTTTGCATCAAGTGGCCAAAACATAGGAACTTCAGCTTCAGCCTTAGTCTTTCCAGTGAAAATTCAGGTTTGATTTCCTTTAGGATTGAAAAAAGTAATAATAAGTTTTCCTTTCGCATAGTCAGTTCACAAATGGATAATCATTATTATACAAGAAAATATGAACTAACAATATATTGAGACAAAGGGAGCCCTCAAGTTATAAATAACAAAGCTTCGGTTGAAGGGCAAATATGCTCTTGTTTTTCTTCCAACAGTAAAGAGCCTCATTCGCTTATGCAATGGTTCCAATGTATTTCAGAAATAATCTGAATATGTACCCAAGAATTAATATTTTTGAGCTGAAATGTGTACATTTTCACATTAAGTAGGCAAAGATCAAAATAGGCTCACAGCAGCTCAAACCAGGTTTAGCCTTAAAATAAATTTGTCTCAAATTTTGTAAATTGAAGCTTTTAAAAGCCTATAGATTTTCAAATTTCAGTTAGGGGATTATAGATATATACCCTGTTGGGAAAGTATGGAGTGAAAAGAGCCAAGCCCTGCTACGGGAAACATTTTGATTATTGCCAAAAATAGCTAATCCATGTGCAATTAATCTATAGGTGAATTGTATATATTACATCATTTAAAGCTTCATTTTGGGCAAATGAAGTTATTTGAGAAAAATTAGAAGTCACAATGGCAAGTTAGGAAGATTAAACAAATATAATAATCACTTATATGTGGAATCTAGGAAAATGGTATGGATGAACGTATTTGCAAAGTAGAAATAGTCACAGATGTAGAGAACAATCTTATGACTACCAAGGGAGGAAGGGGGGAAGTTAGGACTGACATTTATACACTACTATATATAAGATAGATAACTAATTAAAAGCTATGGTATAGCACAGGGAACTCAATGCTCTGTAGTGACTTAAATGGAAAGGAAATGTGAAAAAGAGTGGATATATGTATATGCATGATTGATTCACTTTGCTATATAGCAAGAAACTAACGTTGTAAAACAACTATGCACTCCAATGAAAATTACAAAAAAAAAAAAAAAAATCACAATGACAGGCCCCATTGCTTGGGTGATTATCTCACTAAGGCAACAAATTTTGTCCTGAGGGAGCAGTTGGTTTACTGAGATTATTTTGGAGCTTGACATGAATAACTCTCCCATCTTCTCCCCTTTCATAACAGTCAAAGAGAAATGTCACAAGAATTGTTACTGGCCACTTTAAGGGTATGTGATTCTTTCTTTGGAAAGAAATAACCATTGTTCCCTGGTGATGAGCAGAGAATAGACTAGTGATGGAGCACTAACAAATTCCTGGTCAGTGTCAACTTAAAGTTAAGTGATGTTTAAAAAAAATGAATCCTTTGAGAGTTGAAAAATAGGCAGTGGAAAATTAAGTATGGTGCATATTGACAAATGCATCATTTGTTCTGCATCATAAAAGATAAAGTAGTCTATAAGACTGACAGGATCTACTTTGTAGAGATTTATTTAATGGGATAATAAAACTTTGGAAGTCAAACTTAATCCTTCAATATTCTGCAAAAGAATTTTGTCTCCCCCCAAATCTCTTGGTATTGATTTTAAAATAAAATCAAACACTGTAGAAGTCAAGTATAAATGTCTTTTAGTTACAACCCAAAATAAATAAAATAAAATGAATAATTATTATATTTGAAATATTAAGTTATAATTTTCCATTTTTTACTGATGTAGCCTGAATTAGCACTGTCAAAGGAGTCAAAGGAGTTAAAGCATATTGATGAGCTATTTATTCTTACATAGGTCCCACAAATTTCCTACCTTCTCCCTCCATCATTTTCTACCTCTCTGTTTTCTCTCTTACAATACTCCCCATTCCTGCCATATGTTAGGACAGTTCTTCTATTGTTTCATTTAAAGATTATCTCTATTCACTAAAATGTGCTTTGACACAGGATTGTTTTTTATAGTCTACATGTTAAAAATTACTTTATGTGAAAATTTTTGATATCTGTTTGTGTATGTTTACATTTCTTGGTGATGTAGAAATGAGAATCCCTTGGACAGCAAGGAGTTCAAACCAGTCAATTTTTAAGGAAATCAGCCCTGAATACTCATTGGAAGGACTGATGCAGAAGGTGAAGCTCCAGTATTTTGGTGACCCGATGCGAACAGCCGACTGATTGGAAAAGTCCCTGATGCTGGGAAAGATTGAGGGCAGAAGGAGAAGAGGGTATCAGAGAATGAGATGGCTGGATGGCACCACCACTGCAGTAGATGTGAACTTGGGCAAACTCCAGGAGATGGTGAGGGACAGCGAGGCCGCACAGCCTGTAGTCCATGGGAGTCACAAAGAGTTGGACACAACTGAGAGACTGGAAAACAACAACCACATTTCTCAGTAGACTGTGTTCAGTTTTTATCATTGTATCATCACAGCACGTAATCTAGTAGGTAGCTCAGAGGTACAAATAACTGTTGGTTACATTTGTTGTTCAATTGCTATAAGAGACTGTTTTTTAGAAAATTATTAATGTCTCTGTAGCCCATATGAATGAAATGAGAATTCCACTGAGACAAATTAGATGAATGGTTATCAGAATATATATTATAGAAAGAAAAAGCTTTCTTCTATGGGAAGAGGTGGCTAATTCAACTTCTGGCAATATTGTGTTCATACTCTTCACTGTGCTAATTTCCTGCTACAGAAGTCAACAAAGCGCTGTCCTGTGAGAAGCAGCCAATCCAAGCAAAAGAGGGTAAGAGATGGAAGCCTCTAAGCTCATAGCCACCAGATGAGAAGGAGGTAATCCCAGGGAAGAGCACTCAGGGATGTGATGTCTGTAGGGGATGTTTCTGTCCTCTTACGGCTTAGCCATCATTTCATGAAACCCACCCAGTTTCCAGCTTAAACAGTGATATTTGATTAAATAAATAGCTTTGCAAACTAGTTTTAGTTATAAATGCATTAATATATCAATAGATTTATGTCCCTCACTCCTCTGATATAGTAATCCTATCCTTAAATTGGGCTTTGCTTGTGGTTCAGCTGGTAAAGAATCTGTCTGCAATGCAGAAGACCTGGGTTCGATACCTGGGTTGGGAAGATCCCCTGGAGAAGGGAATGGCTACCCTCTCCAGTATTCTGGCCTGGAGAATTGCATGGACTGCATATAGTTCATGGGGTTGCAAAAAGTTGGACACAACTGAGAGATTTTCAATTCACTTCAACCCTAAATCAATAACCTCAGATATGCAGATGACACTACCATTATGGCAGAAAGTGAAGAGGAACTAAAGAGAGTCTTGATGAAAGTGAAAGAGGAGACTGAAAAAGCTGACTTAAAATTCAACACTAAAAAACGAAGATCATGACATCCGGTCCCACCACTTCATGGAAAATAGATGGGAGACAATGGAAAGAGTAACAGATTTACTTTCCTGGGCTCCAAGGTCACTGCAGATGGTCACTGTAGCCATGAAATTAAAAGATGCTTGCTCCTTGGAAGAAAAGTCATGACAAATGTAAACAGCATATTAAAAAGCTGAGACATTACTTTGCCAATAAACATCTGACTAGTCAAAGCTATGGTTTTTCCATAGTCATGTATGAATAAGAGAGTTGGGCCATAAAGAAAGCTGATGGCCAAAGAATTGATGCTGTCCAACACCAAATTCCAGAGTTCACTGAGACTCACATCCATCCAGTCAGTGATGCCATCCAGCCATCTCATCCTCTGTCGTCCCCTTCTCCTCCTGCCCTCAATCCCTCCCAGCATCAGAGTCTTTTCCAACGAGTCAACTCTTTGCATGAGGTGGCCAAAGTACTGGAGTTTCAGCTTTAGCATCATCCTTTCCAAAGAAATCCCAGGGCTGATCTCCTTCAGAATGACTGGTTGGATCTCTTTGCAGTCCAAGGGACTCTCAAGAGTCTTCTCCAACATCACAGTTCAAAAGCATGAATTCTTCGGCGCTCAGCCTTCTTCACAGTCCAACTCTCACATCCATACATGACCACAGGAAAAACCATAGCCTTGATTAGATGAACCTTTGTTGGCAAAGTAGTGTCTTTGCTTTTGAATATGCTATCTAGGTTGGTCGTAACTTTCCTTCCAAAGAGTAAGCGTCTTTTAATTTCATGGCTGCAGTCACCATCTGCAGTGATTTTGGAGCCCCAAAAAATAAAGTCTGACACTGATTCCACTCTTCCCCCATCTATTTCCCATGAAGTGATGGGACC
>NW_011494868.1:1032417-1050830 GCF_000754665.1 Bison bison bison | reverse complement strand
TCGTGATTATCTGGGTTGTGAAGATCTTTTTTGTACAGTTGTTCTGTGTATTCTTGCCATCTCTTCTTAATATCTTCTGCTTCTGTTAGGTCCATACAATTTCTGTCCTTTATCAAGCCCATCTTTGCATGAAATTTTCCTTTTGTATCTCTGATTTTCTTGAAGGGATCTCTAGTCTTTCCCATCCTGTTGTTTTCCTCTATTTCTTTGCATTGATCGCTGAAGAAGGCTTTTTTATCTCTTCTTGCTATTCTTTGGAACTCTGCATTCAGATGTTTATATCTTTCCTTTTCTCCCTTGCTTTTCACTTCTCTTCTTTTCACAGCTATTTGTAAGGCCTCCCCAGACAGCCATTTTGCTTTTTTGCATTTCTTTTCTATGGGGATTGTCTTGATCCCTGTCTCCTGTTCAATGTCATGAACCTCATTCCATAGTTCATCAGGCACTCTATCTATCAGATCTAGTCCTTTAAATCTATTTCTCACTTCCACTGTATAATCATAAGGGATTTGATTTAGGTCATACCTGAATGGTCTAGTGGTTTTCCCTACTCTTCAATTTAAGTCTGTATTTGGCAATAAGGAGTTCATGGTCTGAGCCACAGTCAGCTCCTGGTCTTGTTTTTGCTGACTGTATAGAGCTTCTCCATCTTTGGCTGCAAAGAATATAATCAATCTGATTTCGGTGTTGACCATCTGGTGATGTCCATGTATAGAGTCTTGTCTTGTGTTGTTGGAAGAGGGTGTTTGTTATGACCAATGCATTTTCTTGGAAAAACTCTATTAGTCTTTGCCCTGCTTCATTCTGTATTCCAAGGCCAAATTTGCCTGTTATTCCAGGTTTTTCTTGACTTCCAAGAGATTCTTGACTCTCTCTCTCTCTATATATATATATATATAGAGAGAGAGAGATGTGTATACACAAATATCTTGTTTTATTGTGTTCTGTAGATACTGTGCTTTCCTTAAAAAAATGAAGAAGAAGAAGGTTTGTGGCAACTCTGAGTCAACCGTCTATTGGTTCCCTTTTTCAATATCATTTGCTCACTTCATGTCTCTCTGTCATATTTTGATTATTTTTGAAACAGTTCAAACCCTGCACCAGCAAAAGCATTACCATTCACTAAAAGCTTGAATGATGATTACCACTTTTTAGCAATAAAGTGTTTATTAACTGTTTGTTATATAGATATGCTATTGTATACTTACTTGACCTCATTATAGTGTACACATAATTTTAATATGCACTGAGAAACCAAAAATGTTGTGAATCACTTTACTGTGACATATGTTTCATTGGGGTGGTGGTCGGGAACCAAACCTGCAATATATCTGAGGTATGACTGTACACATAATATAAGTATATCTTATACATTATGTGTATTATATATTTAGAGGGAAGGCTGCAACACGAGTGAAGAGATATATAATAAAATACATGAGGTTCCCAAGTGGCTCAACAATGACAACAAACTCCAACATCCTTTCCTGTGGAGTCCCGTGGACAGAGGATACTGGCAGGCTGCAGTCCATGGAGACCCAGAAGCTTCAGACACAACTGCGTGATTAAACAACAACAAATATAGTACATGTTACCACTGGGTTGGCCAAAAATTTTGCTCGTATTTTTGCATAAGATATTATGGGAAAGCCCCAAAAAATCTTTGGCCAATTTGGTGTATCATGTTTTAAGTGGCTTAACCATTTCCAAGAATTTTGGTTTGTTTTGATTTTTGTATATATAGAGATAGATAGATAGTGCTAGGGTTTTATGACATTGGGAAAGAAATGGTGGAAAATTGAAGTGATATTTACTATTACAGTCTAGGATGGTAATCTTTGTAAATAACTGTATCTCAGTATTTAAGGAAGATATTTTTATGGTGGTAGAGAGAAGTCATTTTCAGGTAAGAAATTCCTCCCATGGTGAAATTCTTTCCCTGGTGCTTCCACTGGGAAATTGTCCCAGTGTTACTTAATCCAGGTATGAGTCAAATTGCTCAGTCATGTCCGACTCTTTGCAACCCCATAGACTGTAGCCTACCAGGCTCCTCCATCCATGGGATTTTCAAGGCAAGAATACTGGAGTGGGTTGCCATTTCCTTCTCCAGGAGTTCTCCCCAACCCAGGGATTGAACTCTGGTCTCCTGCATTGTAGGCCAAAGCTTTACAATCTGAGCCACCAGGGAAATCCAGGTGTAACACTCATTAAATAATTTGAAAATTTATTACAGTATCCCAGGGGAGGAGAAGCAAAGGCCAAAGAAAACTTGAATTCACCTTATTGCAAGGTTATGGGATTTCTTTTCATATGTCTTTTTACTCTGAAGAATTTAGGGAATAGGTAATGATGGGGTTTACCTCAAGGATTGTTTAATGGATTAAGTGAAAAATATCACAATGTCTTGCATATACTAAGTGTATAGAAGGCTGTGCATTGCTTTTATGGATGTACTAACTACATAATCCTGTTTTTTTTTTTTTTTTCAGCTCAGTGAGGATATCTTGCTTCAGGAAAAAAATAAAAATCAGAATGAAGGCAGGAGAAGCCTGGTGCTTTTGAGAATTGCTAACCATCATTATGTACATGATGGGGTTTATGAAACAGGTTCTATCACATTTGAACTCATTCCAGCAGTGGTGACCCTTTCTCAAATCCAGATGTTTAAATGGCTGCTCAATGGGGATGTTCGGGATTATAAATATGTCCCATCTGCTGCTACCGTCTGCCTGCTCTTGAAATGTGCAAAATCACCCTGTGCACTTGGCATTAGCAGCAGTCCTCATTCAAATCCACAGGAAAATTAAAAGGTAACCAGAAACCTTTCTTGTAGCACAGGCTTTCAAAGATGCCTACTGTGAAAAAATGAAGGTCAAGGCAATCTCTTTGTTAATGTATTGTTGCATACAAGTCTATGGGATATAGTTCATGATTTGAGAGACATGTCAATCAATATAGTCATATACAAAAATTAGAAGACATTTAAATTTCCAGCTCTAGAAACCTGAAGGCAAGTTTGCAAGCTTATGTATATGGATCACATAATCTTTTTCTTCAAATAAGTGCTTGGCTGTAAGTTTAATATTGTAGGAAGATAGAATTTTCCAGCCTGAATATGTAAAAATAACAGTAATGTTAATACTAAGAGTAGTATCAGCCCCAATGTTTTGTTTAGGTTAGGTAGTTCTGTTTTCCATTATTCTGTATTTTAGCATACCTGGCTTGGGAGAAATTTTCTTTGTGCGTTATTTCTTAAATTTTATTTTATTTTAAAGTAGAAAAAATTACTTTACAATATTGTGATGGCTTCTGCCATTCAACAACATGAATCAGATATAGGTATACATATGTCCCCTCCATCTTGAACCTCCCTTCCACCTCCCTCCCTATCCCACCCCACCAGACCAATTATAATAAAGACCAATTATATTATCTAAAACGTTTCCAAATATCACGTACTAAGCTGGATGTCAGCAGAGAACCAATCCAAGATTTTCAGATATTCTAATTTCTCCTTTAGTTCTTTCTTGAGTACCAGACCCTATCATGTACATTTACCGGTGATTGAATGTGGATCTACTCTGGGAAATGAGTAATATTGGGTGAAGGGATATCTTTCAGGGAGAACATGGAGGAATTCCTGGAGAAGAACTTAGACCTGAGATATGAGAACTAATATTAATACTTCTGGCAACCTAGGGCATGGAGTGCCTTACTCTGAGAGGAGAAATTTAGAGTGCATGACCTGATTCACCAAAAATTATCTATTTGATATTTTAAATTGGTTCCATTTCTTCAGGATCCAGCTACTTAAGTTTATACTTCAGTTGTAGGTTACATGGATAAAATCACATATTACTTCCAATCTGAAACATCTAAACTTTAGAGTCAGCAAGAGTAAACCAGTACCTGATAAAATAGTATACCCCCATCCTGCAATATTTTTGTGGTTTCCTGCTTTTGAGTGAACTGGAAGTAGTGTATCAGCACTTTAGTTTCAAAACTGTCAGAGTAAAGACTGTGAAATGAAAAATGGTGGCACACAGCATTCCTTGAACTGTTTCTCCTTTTCATAAAAGCAATATAGTAATTGATTTGGACTGGAATGAACATTTACCCTAACCCACCCCACTAACCCAACAAATATATTAATTAAATATGATTCAAATAGGATGGTCTCAACAGTTAATATGGGTAAAATAATTAAACATCAAGTTATTTTACTCAAGTATACTACATTACTTTCACTGATGTGAAAAAGAACAATATGGATTATCTAGCTCTTTGCCTTTATTTTAAAAAGATTAATAAACTGAGGTTTAGGGAGAAACTGTCATTTAGCCTTTTAACTAGTATTTATTGAGCCTCTACAATGCATAGGCATTTAGCTAAATACAAAAGATGAGAGACAATAAAAGAGACCTCATCCCTTGTTCATGCAGCTTAAAGCTTTGAGGCACATCTGATAAAAAAAATAGAAAAACAAACTAAATTAAAAAAAAAGATAATTAGAAATCATGATACAATGGAGTCGATCATCACTTTATATTAAGAACCAAAACAGGCTCCATTTTAGTGGGAGATTAGGCAAGGTAACTTTAAGACCTGTAAAAGAAAAAAACTCACTAATAACAGCAAGGAGAACATTTCAGGCAATGAAGAGTCTGGCATTTTCAACAAACTGAGGACATCTGTTGAGTTGGAGGGCATTTTAAAATAATGAAGTGACATGAAAGTCTGGAGTTTGCATTTAGATTTTATTTTAATAGTGATAGAAAGTCATGCAAGATGCTATAACTTGGTGGTAGGCTGGGAAATATGATTTGGCCCAATAAAACGAAAACTTTCTAGAAGCTAGGTATCCAGTAGATTGTTACAAATGTAGTGTGGGCGTTGAATGTTTGTGACAAGGGTTATTCCACGGAAGATCAAATGAGCAGTTGTTGTAGTTGCCCAGGCAAGGAGCAATGGCTTAGTTTATGATTGTTGCTGCTGTTATCTAATCACCAAGTCATGTGTGTCTATTTTGTGACCTCTTGGACTGGAGCCTGCAAGGCTTCTCTGTCCATGGGATTTTGCAGGCAAGAATCCTGGAGTGGACTGCCATTTCCTTCTTCATGGAATCTTCCTGACCCAGAGATTGAACCAGCATCTCCTGCGTTAGCAGGCAGATTCTTTAGCATTGAGCCACCAGTGAAGTCCCAGTTTATGATGGGCATAGTCAAAAACACAGTAATAGAAAAATCCAGAATGTTTTGAGGCAGGATTTAAAGATGAACCTAAAAAAGGGAGATATAGAAAGGAAATTTACATGAAGGTTATGTTTAGATATCAAGGGTTTGGTTTGAACCAAATAACTTTTTCATTTACAATAGTCCTTTGCAATTCAGAGACTTAAAATGCTTTACATAGTTAGCTCAGTCAGTCAGTTCAGTTGGTTAATCGTGTCTGACTCTGAGACCACATGGACTGCAGTGTGTCAGGCCTCCCTGTCCATCACCAACTCCCAGAGTTTACTCAAACTCAAGTCGATTCAGTCGGTGATGCCATCCAACCATCTCGTCATCTGTCATCCCCTTTTCCTCCTGCTTTCAATCTTCCCAGCATCAGGGTCTTTTCAAATGAGTTAATTTTTTTTCAAATGGCATCAGGTGGCCAAAGTATTTGAGTCTCAGCTTCAGGGTCAGTCCTTCCAATGAATATTCAGGACTGATTCTGTTTAGGGTGGACTGGTTGGATCTCCTTGCAGTCCAAGGGACTCTCAAGAGTCTTCTCCAACACCATAGTTCAAAAGCATCAGTTCTTTGGCACTCAGCTTTCTTTACAGCCCAACTCTCACATGACTGCTGGAGAAACCATACCATTGACTAGATCGAACTTTGTCGGCAAAGTAACATCTCTGCTTTTTAATATGCTGTCTAGGTTGGTCATAGCTTCTTCCAAAGAGTAAGCGTCTTTTAATTTGATGGTTGCAGTCACCATCTGGAAGTTCATGTTTCATGTATTGCTGAAGCCTGGCTTGGAGAATTTTGACCACTACTTTACTAGCGGGTGAGATGAGTGCAACTGTGTGGTAGTTTGAGCATTCTTTGGCATTGCCTTTCCTTGGGATGGGAATGAAAACTGATCTTTTCCAGTCCTGTGGCCACTGCTGAATTTTCCAAATTTGCTGGCATATTGAGTGCAGTACTTTCACAGCATCATCTTTCAGGATTTGGAATAGCTCAACTGGAATTCCATCACCTCCACTAGCTTTATTCATAATGATGTTTTCTAAGGCCCACTTGACTTCACATTCCGGGATATCTGGCTCTAGGTGAGTGATCACACCATCGTGATTATCTGGGTTGTGAAGATCTTTTTGTACAGTTCTTCTGTGTATTCTTGCCACCTCTTCTGAATATCTTCTGCTTCTGTTAGGTCTGTGCCATTTCTGTCCTTCATCGAGCCCATCTTTGCATGAAATATTCCCTTGGTATCTCTAATTTTCTTGAAGAGATCTCTAGTCTTTCCCATTCTACTGTTTTCCTCTATTTCTTTGCATTGATTGCTGAGGAAGTCTTTCTTATCTCTCCTTGCTATTTTTTGGAACTCTGCATTCAAATGGGAATATCTTTCCTTTTCTCCTTTGCTTTTCACTTTCCTTCTTTTCACAGCTATTTGTAAGGCCTCCTAAGACAGCCATTTTTCTTTTTGGTATTTCTTTTCCATGGGGATGGCCTTGATCCCTGTCTCCTGTACAATGTCAAATAGTTCATCAGGCTGTCCATAGTTCATCAGGTACTCTGTCTATCAGATCTAGTCTCTTAAATCTATTTCTCACTTCCACTATATAATCATAAGGGATTTGATTTAGGTCATACCTGAATGGTCCAGTGGTTTCCCTACTTTCTTCAATTTAAGTCTGAATTTGTCAATAAGGAGTTCATGATGCTTTTGAACTGTGGTGTTGGAGAAGACTCTTGAGAGTCCCTTGGACTGCAAAGAGATCCAACCAGTCCATTCTAAAGGAGATCAGACCTGGGTGTTCATTGGAAGGACTGATGCTAAAGCTGAAACTCCAAATTTGGCCACCTCATGTGAAGAGTTGACTCATTGGAAAAGACCCTGATGCTGGGAGGGATTGGGTTCAGAAGGAGAAGGGGACAACAGAGGATGAGATGGCTGGATGGCATCACCAACTCGATAAACATGAGTTTGTGTAAACTCTGGGAGTTGGTGATGGACAGGGAGCCCTGGCGTGCTGCAATTCATGGTGTCACAAAGAGTTGGACATGACTGAGTGACTGAACTGAACTCAGTCACCATCTGCAGCGATTTTGGAGCCCCCCAAAGTAAAGCCTGCCACTGTTTCCACAGTTTCCTTATCTATTTGCCATGAAGTGATGGGACCAGATGCCATGATCTTAGTTTTCTGAATGTTGAGTTTTAAGCCAACTATTTTACTCCCCTATTTCACTTTCATTGAGAGCCTCTTTAGTTCTTTGCTTTCTGCCATCATGGTGGTGTCATCTGCCTATCTAAGGTTATTGATATTTCTCCCAGCATTCTTGATTCCAGCTTGTGCTTCATCCAACCCAGCATTTATCATGATGTACTCCTCATGTAAATTAAAGAAGCAAGTTCACAATATACAGGCTTGACATACTGTTTTCCCAATTTGGAACCAGTCTGTTGTTCCATGTCTAGTTCTAACTGTTGCTTCTTGACCTGCATACAGATTCCTCAGGAGGCAGGTCAGGCAGTCTGGTATTCCCATCTTTTGAAGATTTTTCCACAGTTTGTTGTGATCCACACAGTCAAAACTTTGGCATAGTTGTAAAGCAGAAGTAGATGTTTTTCTGGAACTCTCTTGCTTTTTTTGATAGTCCAACTGATGTTAGCAATTTGATTTCTGATTCCTCTGCATTTTTTAAATCCATGTTGAACATCTGGTAGTTCACAGTTCATGTACTGTTGAAGCCTGGATTGTAGAATTTTGAACGTTACTTTGCTAACATGTGAGATTAGTTCAATTCTGTGGTAGTCTGATAATTCTTTATCATTGCCTTTCTTTGGGATTGGAACAAAGACTAACCTCTTCCAGTCCTGTTTGCACTGCTGAATTTTCCAAATTTGCTGGCATATTGAGTGCAGCACTTTCACAGCATCATCTGTCAGGATTTGAAATACCTCAATTGGAATTCCATCACTTCCCCTAGCTTTGTTTGTAGTGATGTCCTAAGGCCCATTTGACTTCGCATACCAGGATGTCTATCTCTAGATGAGTGATCACACCATCATAGTTATCTGGGTCATGAATATCTTTTTTGTATAGTTGTCTGTGTATTCTTGCCACCTCTTCTTAATATCTTCTGCTTCTGTTAGGTCCATACAATTTCTGTCCTTTATTGTGCCTATCTTTGCCTGAAATGTTCCCTTGATATTTCTTTGGGATATCCTTGATCGTTGCTTCCCGTACAATGGCATTAACCTTCGTCGTTAGTTCTTCAGGTTCCCTATCAGATCTAATCTCTTGAATCTATTTGTCACTTCCAGTGTATAGTTGTAAGGGATTTGAGTTAGGTCTTACCTGAATGGTCTACAGGTTTTCTCGACTTTCTTCAATTTAAGTCTGAATTTGGCTTAAAATGCTTTACATAGTAGTACTATGCAAAGCAGTACTATTGATTTAAGTAGGTGTAAATAGAAAATCTCGGGGGCTAGAAATAAAACAATTCATACTATTAACTTCACACACACACACACACACACACACACACACACACAGAAACAAAAAAGACACCCTTTTTCCTCAGTCATAGAAATCACTGTTCACAGGAAAATCTTTCATTGAGAATCCAACTATGATGTCACGAGTATAAGGTTATAAGTAAATTTTCTGCCAGCCAGCTATGTGGAAACTTTAAGCTGAATTCTATTCCTGGTGATTTCAGTTCAGTCTTCAGAGGAGTTTTGTGGCATAAATATCAAAGTGCAGAATCATATCTGGTACATAAGTACACGCAAGAAAAGCTGGTTTCTATAGAAAAGGCAGTGAGATGATTAATTCAAATAACATTATTTAATAATTTCATGTTTTTTTCACGTAACTCAAAGGGCCAAAACTAAATTCACATAGCATTATAAATAAGTGTATATCTAGCTGGAAACATTGTTCAAAGGATGATTATCTCTAAAAATTATTTTCAAAGTGAATATGAACAGGTAACACTTTGGAACTCAGTCTTAACCAGTATAATAATAATACAATAACAGATATGCAAGTAGTCCATACATATACATGTGTACATATGTGTATACACATACACACAACAGGTATAACTACATGTAGAATAAAAGCATACATGTAAATGAAATTTGAATTTAACAAACACCTAAATATCTTCAACTTTGCAAATTATCTGTCCTTGGTTATCAAGAAAAAAATAAAATGTATGTGTCAGGTACATTTTTAAAAATAAAGTTTTGCTTATTATATTACCATTATGCATGCTGACAGAATTTCTTAGGAAAATTAATGGATGATACTTTAAAACATGTCTTTTCAAGTCCGTGATTTCTCTTTTCTCCATCAGCATGTTCTAATATTGTGGCTAAGGCTAATCATGAAGACTGATTTTTGGTTGATGATTATGGTACCCGTGCAGCTGTTGGCAAATCTGAACTGTCTCCTGAGCTGCGAAAGTGACCAACTAGATCTCTTTCCTTTTTACCATTCCTGTTTTAAGAGAAAAAAAAATTGAAACTCAACAATAATGACAATTTCTAATGAGAATGAACACTGTGTGAGACTGTGTCAGTGCAGGTATAAACTGATAAATTTGAGCAAAGTTGGGCAGTTGAATGACATTAGCTAGTGCCGGGAGCCAGCATGGGAACCTCCACCAGTGGCAAAGGTCATGAGGAAGGAGGCTCGACATACGCAAAGGCGGGATCGAGCCTCAGGAGTCCCCCTGGAAATTCTCGAGCATCTACCCCCAAAACCAGAGCCTGCCTACTTTACTACTTTGTGCTCTCACCTACACCTCTGACTTTACGGGGGGCTGTCCCCCACCACTTCTTTCG
This sequence comes from Bison bison bison, assembly GCF_000754665.1. NCBI lineage: Eukaryota > Metazoa > Chordata > Mammalia > Artiodactyla > Bovidae > Bison > Bison bison. The sequence continues at coordinate 1,040,762 of NW_011494868.1, read as the reverse complement.
GAGAAGGAGTTAACTTAGAGCTCCAGTTAATAATAATTCCTGGGTGTGATAGGAGTGTTTCAACCTACAAACTCCTCTGAAGGTTCGCTAGCCTGCCTGACAGCCTTGTCCGGCCACATGTGATTGCTCACAGCCTCCCAACTGTGAGAGGCACGAGATGCTTTAAACTTTCTAAAAACAGGTTCTTTAGAGAAGTTAGAAAACTATTAGCATAAGTATAGTGGGCTGATTAGAAATTGTATTGGTGAAGGGTTTTTCATTTTTTGAGCCAATGTTTACTGTTAAGTCTCCACATCCCCTGCCCTTATACACATTAATGAATATATAGAAGAAATAAGTATTAACCTTTGATATTAATCATGTTAGACCTTAGGCTAAGCAAATTCTTTCCTTAATTAAAATCCACTACACCCTCACCCTATAGGAATGTAACTTTATCTGGTACCTTCAGAAGGTGGTGTCTGTTTTAAGAATAATCACCCCTGGAGAAATAAATATTCTGGTTGACTGACCGCTGTCACAAGGAGAGGGTCATAAATTGTCAGCAGGCCCCCTGGCCAGAAGATGATGTAACACCCCTAAGACCTCTGTATACATCTGTATGAAGCACCTGACTTTAATAAAAGTCAGGACTGCTGACCCCGTATGACTTTTGTATAACATCTCAGTGTATAAAAACAGACCCTGGAAAAATAAAAAATGGGATCAGTTCCTTGAAAGACCGGTCTCTGCATGTCGTTCTTTCTCTCACCTTCTGGCTGAACCCCTATCTGGAACATGGAGGCTCGTCAAGCCTACTAATTATGCCTGGGCTTCTAAGATCTGAGCGGGGAGGCCTTAGTGTCTCCTCTTTGGGAGAACGGGAGGACACCTGCGGCCTACGTAGGTGATGTAAATTCCTTGCCTTGGAATTTTATTGGCTTTCCACGTAAACCAAGCTATTCAGCCTCTTTTCTCCACTGAATTTTCCTGCTGAGCTATCCTCATTCTATTACTTTTTATATCTCTAATTAATATTTAATTAAAGCTATCATATCCTGATCGCCGAAGCTGTCTCCCCTTCAAACTCCCTGGATCAGCTGGGGCTGGACCTGGGCAATTTAGGATGTATAACATTCAAGGGGTGTCTTTGCAAGTTTGGGCTATTTATTTATCAGTAGCCCTCGGACTGCATGTAACCTCCCAGCCTTCAGCGAAGTTTGTATCTGTTAATATCTGCATATAGGACAGAGGGTCCTGATTCCTTTCTGATAAAGGTTAAGAGCTGAATACTGCAAGTTCACCCTTTGCCAGTCTTCAGGCCTAGCACTTGATTTTTGATACTTTCTTAATATTAACTTAAATAAATTAATATGGCCTACTAATAATACAGTCTGTGATTTTCACGAATAGGTATCTCCTAGAAAGGGTCAGTTTTAGAAATAGTAGGTTATAGAGGAGGTACACATGGGTTCTGAGGCCTTCGCACATCTGTGGCCAATTCTGAACAGATTTTCACAACCTTTCAGCCACAGCCACGATGCTATGCTGGCAGGTTTATAAACATATTTAAAATAATGAAGTGGGTAAGAGAGGTTAGAAATAGTGATATAGTAGCAACCAGACTGACAAACATACCACATTGTTATCTTTTATTCCTGACTAAACAAAAATGAAAACAAAAAACTACAGGTTATTAATTTTCATAGCACATATAGAGGAACAAAATAAATGATTAAACATCTATTACCACCTTTTATCAGGGACTACATTAAGGAGGTGCTGGTCAAATTGGCTTCATTTGTCCCCCAGACTTTTCAGAGTCTGGCCTGTGAGGCCAGGCCAACTGAGGTTAAAGCAGACAAGGAAGTGATACAGCTGGAGATCCTTAAGAGTGATCAAGGGCCAGCCCGAAGAAAAAGTCAGCAAAATCCAAGGCTGAGAGCTCTTTACAGGCAGAGCAGAAGAGTCGTGTGTATTCAGAAAACAGCCTAACCCCATCCAGAGAACTTTATGATTTAGTTAGATTTTGTTTAAAATTCCAGAATAGGAGCAGCTTGGTCAACTTTGTTCAAAACATTTCAGGGGAAAAGAATTGTTAATTTTAAAAAATAATGTTATTGGAGTATTTGTGAAATAGTAAAAAAAAAAAATTTATATATATATATATGTAATATAGGGCACAAATGTCTCCTTGCTAACAACGTATTCTCATCTTTATCTTGAGCAATTAATACATAGATTGTGGATTTTAGTGGGAACCTGTTCATTCATGTACCTCTAGGTTATTGATTTTTCTTCTGTCTCTGGCTCAGATTTTCACTCCCTCACAGTATTTTCTGGATGACTTTCCAAATAAATATATTTGCACTCAAAAAAAAAAAAAAAAAAAAAGGAGGAGACATAGAAAGAATGGTTATGTGAAGGTTATGTTTAATATCAAGAGTTTGATTTGAACACCAGAATTGTGAAATGTAGTTCATCTGAGTGAAGGCCAGAAAAAGGCAATTTGGTACACAAATCTAATTCATTAAGTAGCAGTACAATATCTTATATTTATCACAGTGAAAACTTGACCTTAGCAAAGAAATTTTATCTAAGATTAATTAAGAATAAATTTATTGAGTTATCGCTGACAAAAAAAGGTTCATATTTAATGTGTACAATGTGATGCTTTAATATATTGTGAGATAATTATCATCATCAAGCTAACAGTGTACTGTCTTGATTTTCATTCTATTTATCTGGATATTTTTAGTCAGTATTCTTTGCTCAGGACCATTATTAGAAATTAAAATATTTCAGTATCTGAGGTGCTATTTTCTTCTCATTCTGTATCTTTTTTTCTATAATCTTATGGTTTCATTTATTCTCTGTGGCCCATAAGTTACATGATTATTTATTCATTGAAGTTTACAACACATATATACAATTGTCTCCTTGTCAAATGTACAGCTTTCAAATGCATATCAAGTTTATGTCCAAAACCGAAGTTAATGATTTTCATTGCAAACTTGTAATGATACCCTATGAAAATGTGAAATCAATGATCTAAGATCCCTGTATCTGTGAATGTCTCCAACAGTGTATGCAGCCTAGAACCAAGGTTTAATCCTTTACCTTTTTCTCCCACATACAATTAGTCATTAAGTTCTGCTGCTGTATCATATATTTCTATAGCTGTCTATACTTAACTTATGTAAAACTTAAAATATTATGTGACCAATTATGTATTCCCCTTAAAATATAATCATTATGGAATCCTCCAGTAGTCTGAATTTTCCATGAAATCAGACTGTATTTGTTTTGCTCACCATTGTAACCCCAGTTTATAATGCACTTTTGACATTATTGCTGTTGTTCAGTCACTCAGTCATGTCCGACTCTTTGCAACCCCATGGACTGCAGCACACCAGGCTTCCCTGTCCTTCACCATCTCCTGAAGCTTGCTCAAACTCATGTTAATGAGTTGGTGATGCCATCCAACCATCTCACCCTCTGTCCTACCCTTCTCCTCCTGCATTCATCATTCCCAGCATCAAGGTCTTTTCTAATGAGTCGGCTCTTTGCATTATGATAGGTGCTAAATACATACTTTCTAAGGGAGTAACAAAGCATATAAGTAAAATAAACATACTTTATAAAAATGTGTCTCAATTTTTTTTGATTATGTAAATTTTCATTCTCATTTCTAGTATTTCATTTTTTTCTTTTTGAAATACAACTACATTTATTTTGAACAAACAACAATGAACATATTTAATAAATCCATTTCTACTCTAGTTTTGTGGGGATATAAACCAATTAAATAAATAAAGCTCCTATATTTCAATATTTTGATGTAGAACAGAAAATTGTATTCAGTCACAATGCATAATGGCTTTCAAATTACAGATATTTAATAAATGTCTTATGGATAAATTCATAAATAAATAAATGAATGGACAGTATTTTAAACAATATAGGTCATAAAAATATATGCCCAATTTCTGTCCTGATTATTTCCTGTAACACTTTCTCTGTGATTATTTTCAATACAGCATTACCTTAATTAATAAGGTTAAGGAGGTTGGCGACATTTCTATCAAGTGTATCCCTTCTCCATATTACTCAAAGTTCATAAAACCCTAAATAGCATTGCAGGTAAATCATAATTCAAACTGAAACAGTAACTAGTACAATTCTAACCATTTGCTAACAGCTTGAATTTTAGCAAAATTAACTTTCATTCTTGGGAATCTTTGTCTCATCTATTGATGTCAAGGGTCAGATCGTAAAGAACCATAGAATTATGAGAATAAAACCTTGTTAACAAAGTATATAGGACTTCCCAGGTGGCTCAGATGGTAAAGAATCCACATGCCGAGCATGAGACACAGGTTCAATTCCTGGGTTGAAAAGATCCCCTGGAGAAGGAAGTGGCAATCCACTTCCAGTATTCTTGCCTGGGAAATCCCATGGGCAGAGGAGCCTGGTCAGTCCATGGGGTCACTAAAGAGTAGACATGACTTAGCAAGTAAACAACAACAACAAAGAGAGAAGATGTATAGTGTTTATTGTCACTGATGTTTGCTAAATTATTGCCCCCACTAGGATTATGGAAATTTCATGAAAAATTTATGAAGTGACAGGATTAAACTGGGTGGCAGGAATACACACTGTTTCTCTCTGCTTAAATGTTTTAATAATATTCACTGTGTTTAATAAGTATTAATTGGTGACATGTGATCTAGACATTTATTTCAATGAAGAAAAAATTCAGGAAGTTTCAACAAAGATTCAATGTATGCTCTTCACACAGCAGCATATTTGATTCTGGGTAGCTGGAAAGAATAACTCATTTTTGTGGGGAATATACAAGTGTGTGGGAGAAGACATATGCATCAATAATCATCATGTGCATTAAACTGAAGTGAGTATATGAGACAAGTGTACAAAAAGATCAATTCTGAGAAAGGGTCTTCAATACAAATTTGAAAAAAAGAAAAAAAAAATCTGTGTGCAATCATGTTAGTACTTTCCAAACAAAATTAATAGCATGAGTCCAAACAATAGAAGCAAGAATATGATTTCACATCATTTAGTTCAAACCTAAATCTTGCAGACTTTCTAGATTTTACAAAGTTTGAGCAACTACCATTTACTTATCAGATACTTTCATGTTAATATATTTTAATATATTTTTATGTCTTATCAAATCCATGGCCCAAATATGTGGAACAGTAATATAAATATTTAGTCGCTGTAATGCAATTATCCTTTCATGAATCAAAAAACAAAACAAAACAAAGCACACACCCATGGAAGCACTTTATTTTAACACTTGATCTTCCATTTCCCAAATAAGTAAAGTTACAAAGACTATGCAAATATATCCTAATTTTCTGATTGAAGTGTCATCTTGTTTGGTTTCCAAACATCAACCTGGACATGATTTTCTACTTTATTCAAATATTTGAAGGAAAAAACCCACCAATTTCAAGTTGACACCTTGTAAACTGAGAAGTCAAGTTGGGAAATGCAGCACGTGGGGTAGCTGGAAGCTCATTTATTAGCGTTCTGTAAATAGACTCTTAAACAATTGTAAGTCAGTGTGGACAAAGAACAACACTGTAGTGCTATGCATAATCTGCACAAGTTCTCCGTTTATTGACGCTCTACTCAGATCACTCTGACGAAATATGTCTTAATTTAAGCAATGTAAGCTGTTAGAGCACATTTCTCCTCAATCTGATTGAAACTTCACTTCTATTCAGCTCAATGACCCATAAACAGATGCAAAACATTTAGCTTTTTATATTTGTAACAAAAACTTTAGTCACATGCAAAGGGAATCTCATTTATTAAAAGATAGTACATTTGTCTGCTCAGCTTTTTGTGTGAATATTAGAAAACCCCTTTTACATCTTCAGACTTGGTTGACAGGGAAAGTGTTTGCAGATAAATTACTATTTAACTAGAAATAAGTTTTGACCTGCCCTGTGAAGATAAGCTGTGGTATACCAAGAAGATATTTTTATCTGAAATTTCCTAACGGTGCTTGCACACTGTAGGTATAATCTATATCTAACCTCTCTTTCTCTCTATGTAGATATCTGTATTTCTGGGAATAAATATATATATATATATATTCATATTTATTTAATGAAAGAATGAACTAATAATATATCTTCTACAGCTACAATATTTAAAGTGTAATTATAAGCTTCTATGAAGTAGAAAAGTTGATTGAAATTAAACCTTTTCCAACAGTATATATGACTAAATTTAAAACAAACATCAATAAAAGAATGCAAAATCACAATAAAAAAAGCTCCGGGAGTTGGTGATGGACAGGAAGGCCTGGCGTGCTGCAATTCATGGGGTCGCAAAGAGTCGGACATGACTGAGCGACTGAACTGAACTGAAGGGGATTTATGGGGATGGTGTTAGTCAAAGAATAATACTTGGGTTATATAAGATGAATAAGTTTTAGAGATCTACTGTATAGCAGTGTCTATATTTTATAGTACTGCTTTGTATACTTGAAAGTTTGTAAGAGTAAATCTTATGTTGTTTTATAACAAAAACAACAGTAAACATAAAGAAAATTATATGACATTTTTGAAAGTGATGAATATGTTTAAGGAATAGACTATGTGATGGTTTTCTCAAAATTCATCAAGTTGCTCACATTACCTATGTACAGCTTTTTGCATGTAAATCATACTTCATTAAAGTTGTTTTAAAAATCTGGATAAATATAAATGATTGTAACAGAGTGATATTCTAATACATAAACTCATAAATAAATAATATGTGAATACCTGAATGATAAGAGAGATGAACAGAAATTAGGGAAAAAATCTGTAAGTATTCACATTAACCTCAGTACTAATCAAATGAATTAAAAAAAATTTTTTTAACCAATCAGGTTATAAAGTTTGTAAAAGAGGATAGTTAATATTCATCAGTTATTAGAATTTGGCAAAATGGAGCAGTCACTGTTAATAACAGCAAATTGCTGATTGTTTAAAGAACTGTGAGCAGGAACAAATTGCAGGACTCAACAGTATTCTATTATTGACAAAAATCTCTTGTAAACATTTTTATTAAAGAAACTTTCATATATTTCCCTAGCTTGTCAGGAAAAAAAAAAATTGACTTTCATGTATAAATTATTTTTATCTTTAAAAGGATGGAAATTCTTTTATATTGCATATGAAAATCAAATAAGAAATCATTTTCTCTGACAAACTTTAGCTAATATAACCCATTATGTGTCTTTAACCAAGGAATTGGTAAAATTGATAATCTTAATGAGCTGGAAAGGACTTTACACTCTACTTAAACCATTAAATGGATTTCACAAGAGACAGACATGAACCATAAAGACATAAAGAAACAACGGTACAACAGATACAACCCAAACTCTCTCACATACACACGCACACACACACTCACACACAACTTGTTCAGAAGAAAATTTCAGGTTAGGGGAAAAAAAAATAGTAGGGAAATCCATCATGACACTCTCCAATATTTAAGATGGAAGGTGGAACTAGATTAGAATATTTTTTCTTTATTTCTATTTTTTAATGGTGAAAGCCCTTGTTCTAATGTAACTTTCAAAACACTGGACCGAGAGCTATTCAGTAGATTCTTCTATGACACAGTGTTTCAGCACCAGTCTTAATTCCATCCTGAGTGCCAATCTTTTCTCAGCTCTTTGCAAATAGGGGCTGGCTAGTTGTGAAGTAGGCAATGGCACACCACTCCAGTACTCTTGCCTGGAAAATCCCATGGATGGAGGAGCCTAGAAGGCTGCAGTCTATGCGGTCGCTGAGGGTCAGACACAACTGAGCAACTTCACTTTCACTTTTCACTTTCATGCATTGGAGAAGGAAATGGCAACCCACTCCAGTGTTCTTGCCTGGAGAATCCCAGGGCCAGCGGAGCCTGGTGGGCTGCCATCTATGGGGTCACACAGAGTCGGACACGACTGATGCGAGCAGTAGCAGCAGCAGTTATGAAGCAATCACTACTGGCAATTGGATTCGCTTCCCATTGAGTTCCTGTTGTGCTACTGCCCAGATAAATGGCTTCACTTCCTGGAGCTGCAGGGTGGATTCAGGACCTGCTTGGCTGGATGCAGGAGGGTGGACCACAGACTCCATAGACCACCACACATTGCTGTACCAGCAGTATAGGAAACATTTCATGAGCAGTGTGCTATAGATGATGTGTCATAGTGTATTCTACTGTGCTGTAACCAAACTGCATCTTTTAATCCAGTTTCCTGTGACAAATATTTAATCTGTTCTGCTTGCCTTCAGTTATTATCTTAATCAGCCACCTCTGCAAAAACATCAATAACTCAGTGCTTC
>NW_011494868.1:1016603-1032317 GCF_000754665.1 Bison bison bison | reverse complement strand
ACTCAGTGCTTCCTGTTATTAGCTGTCCACTATTATAAAAAAAAAAAAAGAGGACAAATAAAAAAGAAAGGATGAATCAGATGACATTATTTTTGTTTTATTTATTAGGTTGAGTGTTCTGTCCTATTGCTTATTCTCTGAGCTGCCTCTGGCTTACCAGTTATCGCTTAATGATGTTCTTTGGAGCTCAAAGTGCTTGTTGGCATTCTACACTCTGCTCTTGAACTGTGATTGTCAAAGCAAAGTGCATCTCGAATACCTGGAGGTCTAGCGCAGGTCTAAGTGGGATCAAGAAGGGATCTAAATATCAAAAGCAAAACAAAAGATTGACACACTATTCCAAATCCCTGCTTCATGTTACTGGAAGTCTAAAGATTTCCTTTAATTTTGAGCCTTTTATGGATTAACCACTGCTAGGGAAATGCTATTTTCAGGAGAAGATTATTCTGGTACATTGGACATGACCCTGTTGAAAAATTGAGCTGACTGAAAGAAAATAGCAAAGAGAGGAACAAGGGTGTCTCCAGCCCTTTTGAGGAAAGGTAGCAATCTTCAAAAATCTGATTTGGGTTATGGTATCTTTCCAAGAAGGCTTCCCAGGTGGCTCAGCGTTAAAGAATATGCCTGCATTGCAGGAGACTTACAGGAGATGTGGGTTTGATCCCTGGGTCAGGAAGATCCCCTGGAGTGGAAAATGGCAGGCTACTCCAATATTCTTGCCTGGAAAATCCCATGGGCAGAAGAGACTGGCCAGCTGTATTCCGTGGGGTTGCAAAAAGTGTTGGATGTGAGTTAGGGATTAAACAACAACAATGGCCAGTGAGGGAATTATCAGATAAAATGACATATGTTTTAAAATGTATGTTGCTATATTGCCCTCCAGGGTTTCATAATTTACAATAGCAGAACCATTGAAAGGCTCTTATTTCTTTACTTCCAGGAGTATTGGATGGTATTTCTATTTGGCATGAGACATGTAAATTAGTCTGTCTATGACTTTTTCCTTGTTTGTAAAATGGGAATAATAATAGCACCTGTCTGTGTCAGGTCTTTGATGTTCTTGAGAGTAAAGTTTTGTTAGTGCCCTGTGTGTGCTCAGTCGTGTCCAGCTCTGTGACCCCGTGGACTGTAGTTCACCAGGCTCCCCTGTTCACGGGATTTTCCAGACAAGAATACTGGAGTGGGTTGCTATTTCCTCCTCCAGGAAATTTTTGTTAGGGAAAGGTCATTTAGGTGTTATTTTGGTATTAGAAATAGCAAACACATTTTCTAATTGCCTAGATCCTCCTTAAGCTTTTATATTTAATTCATGGTTGTTGTCATTGTATTTACAAGGCTAAGACATTTGAAAAATACTGTAAATGGCCTTTGAATAAGGCCTGGCATCATTAATACACATAAATAAAGGCAGACTATTCTAAGTTAAATTTATGTCATTATATTTTAAATCATTCAATTTACTTAAAATATTTATACCTACTTAAGAATTGATAAAAGTACAATACATTTATAAATATAGTAACATAAATTGTTGGAGGCATGTAATGCTGTATAAAAACAATAAAGTTTCAAATGAAAATTCTAATAGACTATGGTGGCTCAGATGGTAAAGAGTCTGCCTGCAATGCACGAGACCCAGATTCCATTCCTTGATTGGGAAGATCCCTTGCAGAAGGGAATGGCAATTCACTCCAGTATTCTTGCCTAGAGAATTCCATGGACAGAGGAGTCTGATGGGCATGGGGTCACAAAGAGCTGGACATTACTGAGTGACTAACACTTTCACTTTCCCACAACATATTTGAAATTACAGTTATGAAGCTATTACATTAAATTTATAGACTAGATTTTCTTATGAAGTAATTACTTGTCCTCAATTTATCTCAGATGAAAAGATTTCCTTTCTCTAGTAAAGTAATGAAGTATTTGTTTTTCTCAAATATTTCTTCCTTGAATTCTAAATTTTCCTGATTTAAAATTTGTTCATTTATATATAAATACTTATGTTTGAGGCATATCGTATTAGTAAAATGTTTTAAGTTCTTAAAAGACACAGCTTATTTAAAGTTAATTCAAAATAAAATGGACTCTTTTGTGATCTAAACTTCCATGAATTTTAACGCATGTGTAGGATTACGTACAGACAATTAGGACACAGATTTCCATTATCACAGCCTCCAAAATTATCTTGTGTTGCCTTTTTAGTCACACTTTCTCTCCAGTCTTTACTTCCATAAGCCACAAAATTCTTCTGGACCATAGTTCTGCTTTTTAGAAGATCATATAGAAGAGCTCATACAGTATAACATTTAATTTTTTGAAACCAGCTTAATTTCTTAGCATAATGCTTTGAGATTCAACCCTTGTGTTTATCAATTGTTCTTTCCTTGTAATTGTTAATATTCCATTGTATGGATGAAGACAATATGTTTATTCCTTCACCTGCTGAAATATACTGAATGGTTTTCAGTTTGGGACGATTATAAATAAAGCCATTCCAAGCATCTATGTATGAAATTAATGTGAACATAAGTATTTATTTATCTAAGATAGATACCTAGGAGTGGGATTGCTCCAACCTTAGAGAAGGTTTCACTTTATTAGAAACTTTCAGTTTTTCATAAAACTATCCCTTTTAAAGAGATTTTTCATATAAATATATAAGGTTAAGCTTTTTTATACAGTTACTATGTTCTTAAATTCTAAAAGTTAAAGTAGAAACACACATACTTGAGAATAAGCCATCTAATTACTTAATTTTCAGATCAGATTACAAAGAGTATCACCAACCTAGACAGTTCTACTGTTTGGTAAATTCAACTAGCCTATTTACTAGTTACTGCTTCATGTGATTCTAAATTATGTTCTTAAAATTTCTAAATGTTAAGGCTACTATAGATATTTAAAGTATAACTGGTTGGCATTTGTCTGATACAAACCTACAAACCTACTGTCATCACATATTTTAAGACAGTCATTTCCATATAAGGACATGAGGAGAATGAATTACTTTCACAGTGCATAGAACACCATCTAGCAATGGCACCCCACTCCAGTACTCTCGCCTGGAAAGTCCCATGGATGGAGGAGCCTGGTGGGCTGCAGTCCCTGGGGTCGCTAAGAGTCGGACACGACTGAGAGACTTCATTTTCACTTTTCACTTTCATGCACTGGAGAGGGAAATGGGAACCCACTCCAGTGTTCTTGCCTGGAGAATCCCAGGGATGGGGGAGCCTGGTGGTCTGTTGTCTATGGGGTCGCACAGAGTCGGACACGACTGAAGCGACTTAGCAGCAGCAGCAGCAAAATGAAAGTTCAAATCATATTAGCCATTATGATCACATAATTTCCTTGGGATTTTTTTGATTTCAAATTTATCCTTGATATCTATTCTGTTTCTACAAAGTAGAATAGCATTTGACATTACAGGCAAAATTGTGGTGATTCCCACCCCCACAAGCCAATATGCTAAGAGAGAAGGTCTGAGTGTCCATTTATTTGCTCAAATTCTCAAAGGTTGGCCTCAGATGTGCCTACTAAGTAACATTTTGTTCTCCCTTTCTTATTCCTAATCCTACTAAGGCATGCATGCTCAGTGGCTCAGTCCTGTCAGACTCTTTATGATCCTATGGACTGTAGCCCACTTGGCTTCCCTGTCCATCATGGACAATCCAAATACTGGAATGGATTGTCATTTCTTCCTTCACGGGATCTCCCAACCCAGGTATTGAACCCATGTCTCCTGTGTCTCCTGCATTGGCAGGCGGATTCTCTACCATTGAGCCACCAGGAATGCCCCCTCCTAAGGCACTTAATACAAAATACATGCTTCCGCTGGGCAAAGTAAGAAATGCAGTGTCTACTGAGGGTGATCTTTGGCTTTGCCTAAATCTCCCAAACCTCTGGAGGCTGCTAGATTCCTAAAAGACAGTCAGAGCAGTTTCTCATCCCAGTCTATCATCTGCACTCAAAGTTGATTTGCATGTCAATAGTCTCCAAAGTCCATCATGAACAGTTCTTCCTCTTTGGAATCTTTTCTCTTATATCCAAAGCAGAACAAAGAATTGTCTAGGATCCGAAAATGAGATAGCAACCCTTAAATTCTGTCTTCCTTAGTTTGTCTACTTCTTGTCTTTTTCTTTCCAAGACAAATGACCCCCTCTTTCTCCAATTAAAAGCAATTACCCCTTCCCCTACAAAAAAGGGCACAAAGATCAAAAGCATTTCAGTGGCTATAAACACATTCTGAGAGTAAATAGCCTACATTAGCCTAAAAAAGTTGAATATTTTTCAGAGACTGAAAATCTTTCACATTCTTTTCTTGTAAGGTCTTACCTATATGCTCAATATATTCATTTGAATGGTCTTTTTAATTTATCAATGAATAACAATATTTGGTAGTGTTTTTGCAATTAGCCATTATATAACAAAAATGCATCTGAATTCAATGAGGGAGATATAGAACATTGGATAAATGATGTTGAGGTTAAAGCTAACCATTTTGAAATACAGTGCTGGATTCTTATCTTGCAACATACCTGAAAATAGTTGTCAATTAAAAAGGGTAAATACATAGATCTAAAATAATACAACTAGAAAAAAAATCTGTCAATAATTATCAGTATTTTCACCTCAAGCTGATGACTGCTTTTTTATTTATGAATTTTACAAAAGACAGAACAATAATTAATCATCCATGAAAGGTTTGCATGTTAAAAAGTAAACAAAGTTAAATATCAAGCAAACATTTGTGATATATATATGTGTATCTGATAAGTCATCTCATTGGAGCCCATCACTGTATTTTTTACTATTACATTACTAAGATTTTCATTCAGATATAGAGAGGATTTACATATTTGGGGTTTTAAGCTATGATTGCTTCTTTTTTTTTTTTTTTTTTCAAGTTAGTTTTGCTTCTTAACTGAAAATCTTTGGGAGGGGGATTTTTAGAAAGAAAATTCTTCATCAAGTTCACAATGTCTGTGATTTTGCTTGGCCAATTTATATTGGGATTCAACTATTTCAAAAGGACCTTCTGAGCTTCATCTCATTATTATAAAACTTCTGAGATAATTTTATGATAGCTTTCAGCCCTAACACCTTTTCTCCATTCGTGTTGTCTGTCTGGAGTTTGCTGGGCACAACACAGAAGAAGACAAGCCACACACTGCTGTCTGTTCTTCCGTGTTCCTGTGACTATCATTTTGAAGTTTTATAGAAACCACACAGAACTCTCACATGCATTACTTGGCTTCTCTTGCCCTAGTTGGGGCAATAGCTTCTTGCTGAAATATTATCCTGAGGATCTACGTGTTTATTTTCTGATCTCTCCAACTCAACTGTTACACTGGAAATTGGCACATATTCCTAATTCCCCATTGCTTGTTTAATCAAATCCAACATATCAGTGTCACTAGAAATCCACTCCTTTATCTACTTTTCCCATTTTCCCATTACACAATATCACAGCTATCCCACATGGTAACTTTGGAATCGTCCTCCATTTGCCAGTATTTTCTTTGTGGGGTTGTGTTTCTGTGTCTGATTTCTTCAGGCTGAAATGTGTATGCCATGTTTCTTTTTTTTTAATTTTACACTTTGTAAAGAAACTATCATATTTCTTTAAAGAACAATAAAATAAATGCTATAGAAACTTTCGCTGCAAGGAGAAAATTCACCCAGGCATGGGAAGGTAAAAAGTTTAGGCAAGATTCTGTTTCTCATGATTTGTCTTTCCACGCTGCTGCTGCTGCTAAGTCGCTTCAGTCGTGTCCGACTCTGTGTGACCCCATAGACGGCAGCCCACCAGGCTCCCCCGTCCCTGGGATTCTCCAGGCAAGAACACTGGAGTGGGTTGCCATTTCCTTCTCCAATGCATAAAAGTGAAAAGTGAAAGGGAAGTCGCTCAGTCGTGTCCGACTCCTAGCGACCCCATGGACTGCAGCCTACCAGGCTCTTCTGTACATGGGATTTTCCAGGCAGGAGTACTGGAGTGGGGTGCCACTGCCTTCTCCAATAGTGTACTTCTTATTTTTCATCCCTGAGACAAGAATAAGTGTTGTCAGGTAATAAATAACTGAATGATGAACCTCAGATGATAAACATATAAGCAGAAAATGTATCTACAACTTCTCTTATCTCGTATAAATTATTTTGGTGTTAGCCTTAGAGAGCATGGATTTATTTTTTATCAATTTATTTTAAAACAAGGCATATTTTCAAAGTTTTAGCTCAAGTAAAATCTCATCTAATAACCTTTTAAAAATCATCCCAAATAAGATTGATTTCTGTTCTTTCATAGAATGCTTTCTTATCTTGATCATAAATAATATCTCTTCTGCCTATAACTAGATCTGTAATTATCTGAATTATACAATAGAACATGATTAACTCAAGATAATAGATTCTACTTTGTTCATTTTTGCACATTTTATTATTAGAATTCATTTTGAAGATAGTAAAGTATCAATATACAATTGTTTAGTTGAAATAAATTATGAAGAGTATCATTAGTTATTATGTCTATTTTTGAGTGTTGGTTTCAAAAAGTTACTTTATGAATAGCTGAGACCTGAGTTTGAATTTCAGTTCTAATATTGTCCAGTTGAAATTGCCCTTGGGTTTTTTCTTGGTTCTGGTGGGACCTCAAAATCAAAAGAGAACTAGACGCTTACTATGATGATCTTGTGTTTTAATTGGGTGAGAAAATTAATGCAATAACTATATAAATTACATAAACTATCTAAAGTTGATGTTCTGGGAAATAAAGTAGAAGAAGGTAAGGCACTTCCAACCATACTAAGTTCTAGTGTTACAAAATAATTCTTGCTGTGTTCTTCATCACATTTTGTAGGTGTTATTTCAGCTTTCCGGAAAGACCTTTCTCCTAGTTTTCCCGTAATATTATATTAATTTATTCATTTATTCTTTTTAATGTCAGCACAGGCATTTTTTTGTATGTTGCTGCTATATAAAATAGTTTTCCTCTGGTCATCAAGAAGATCGGTGTGATGAGGCAGATTGACATTATGACTCAAATATACTCTCATACATGCAGATGTGCTGTAAAAGTATCAAGTATGATCTATGATAATTCTGGAAGATCTGAAAAATCACATTAAGGGAAGCAACTAAAACATAGGCTGTGGGCTGGAAGGAGTAGGGTAAGAGAAAGAAGTGCGTTAGATAAGCATCGTTTCTTGCAAGCCTATTTCAAGAATTGCCTCCTTAGCAAGGCTTGCAGTGAGCTACATACTCTTCATTCCCTACCTTATTTGTGGTTGAAAAGCTTTTGTGTGTGTACACTTTATCTAGCACATATCACTATCTCCTGTAATTATCCATTTATATAACTGTCTCATCTGATGGGTGGTATGCTCTGAGATCTAATAACCATAACTTACTGACCTTAATAAGCATCTCATTTGTTCTTCACTGAAAAAGAAAACTGGCAATCAAATGTTCAATGGATGTAATGCCAATCAGTCCAACCTGTTTAAAGCATTGATGCCAAAAATTAACAACTATATATATACACAATAAGCTCAATGTATTAAGATCCTAGAATTATTGGGGGGCAAATTTACATTTATTATTTTAAATCATAACATTTTTGCCTTAAACCATTGAATGCATGTAACAGTCACTAATCTGAATCACAATTTAATGAATTGGCAAATTTGATTTTCTATATTGTGAATATGATGGCTGACATATCATAGATATAATTTTACGTGTCTCAAAATCATTTTGTGTCCTCAACTAGTAACACGTATGAAAACCCGAAGGTGACATAAGTTTGTATTTTTATGAAATACAAAGCTGGATCAATGCTGAAACATTTCCCATTTATTCAAAAAATGTTCCATGAGCTTAATTTTTTTAATACATAATATTTGAAATATGCTCTCCATTTGAAACTTATCACTCCTTGAACCTTAAATTCAAAGATTCAATAAAATGATCCCAGAAGGAAAAAAATAGATGAATTAATTCATAAAGCTTACTTATAAAAAGGTAAAAATCTTATGCTTTTGTAAGCAAAAATGTTTAAAATTTACTTTTCTAGGAACAGCAAAAATGGGTCTTTTGCCTTTCAAGGGAAAACTTATTTCATGCACTGAGTCATCCTTCCTTTTCTGCCCTAGCTCTCTCTAGTCTCTTAGGAATCAGTTAAGAGAGACTGAATTTAGAAATGATTAGTTTTCCTCTACATAGAATTTGAACAGTATTATGAAATAAATATTCATTACAACAAACATAGAGAAAACCATACAAGAAAATTGGCTTGAGCTGGGTAATAAGATACTCTTTTTTTTCCCTTTTTTCCCCCCATAGGGAAGCATTGCTTTTAAATATTTAGGTTCAAAACAGCTAAGAACAAATAATACTCTGCTCAGAAATATCTCTTAGTTAGCAATACGATTTTCAATCAGGAAAAATCAGACTTTCATGTGTTTTATTAGAATTAATAACTTCCTGGTCAAGTTAAATTTTGCCTGAAATCAGCCTAAAGAGGTAATTTCTTTTGGAACCTTATTTTTCGGAATCATTGTCTTCTAGAACCTCTTCCCATCTATAACTTGAGTCAGATTATCAGTCTTTTCAGTATGGTGGTCTGTGTGCAATCTCAGTTGCTAAGTCATGTCCACCTCTTTGTGACCCCATGGATTGTAGCCTGCCAGGCTCCTCTGTCCACAGGATTGCCCAGGCAAGAATGCTGGAGTAAGATGCTATATCTTTCTCCAAGGGATCTTCCAGACCCAGGGATTAAACCCACCTCTCTTGCATGGCAGGCAGATTCTTTACCACTGAGCCACCAGGGAAACCCTGTTTATAGCTTGTATCACTATAGCATGTCTGAATTTCGGAAAATGGAAAATTTTGATAATCAGAATTTTCAGGTTCTTGTTTGGTACTTTATACGTGATCTTTCTTAATGATTCCAGTTTATAGCCAGTGAGAATATTTCACATAAAAAAGTTTTATTGTTTAAGAAAGTTGGTGAAACAAAAAGCAGGTAGTTAGGTTATACTGCCACACCCATTCCTGTACCTCTTTCTTCTTCCTCTCAGCAATTTACATAAGGGTGCAACACCATCAACACATATGCATCCACTAAGAATAAGAACAGGAGATTTTTCTACTTTATTTTTTTAAACCATTTAAATTATTTGAATAAATTATGTCTTCAATTATATAATTCTCTCTTTCATCCAACTCATGTACACACTTAATATGAGACACTATATCTATGGCTGTAATTTTGGTAATTAAAGACATGCTCTGTTTTTTGTTTTTAACACCCATTAAATTTAATTTAGCAGTTTTGACTGTCTGAGTGAGATTGTTAGGAATTAGACAAAGTCAAGCATTTTTGGTTATTTGTTGTTATTTTTCCCTCTTCTCAGAGAATCTCAAAATGCATTCTAAATTCTCCAGGTAACAGCAGCAATGAACTGTGTTTGAGGTGTCAAGGATCCCCCTCCTTTTGGAAATAGAAGGGTATCTAGTAGCTTCCTTTTAGAAAGTTGTGTTCTAAACAAGGAGCTAAATCTCCAACTCTGACACAGCTGTTTACCATTCTACAGTTGTTTCCCTGAAAGTCCATTACTTGGGACGTTGCTGTCATGTTCTTTTTTTATTTTTCTAGGCTCAAATACTCTCACACACACACACACAGTGAGAAGGAGACAACAGAATGGAAAGCTGGATTCAAAATGTCACTTTCAAAAAAATAACAAGATGTCCTCACTGGAATTACATTTTTTCCAGCTCTTGCTCTTTGAAAATCTTTAAGCTTCTTTATTCTTCCAAATTACTTTTATTGGATACAGATACTTCATAGGAGAAACCTAGCATGTTTGTTAACAATTTCATCACAATGTAAGCTCTGCTATGAGCAGTCATATGGGGAATCATGTAAACTTTGCAAAATATTAGATCAATGGCACCCTGATAAAGACAAAGATAGATTGAGATAAGTAAGTAGAGAGATACATTCATACATACATACATACATATTCTTAGAAGGCATAAGATTAAGATAATTTAAATATACCATATTCTTAAAAGATAAAACCCTCTAGAATTCTAAATCTGATTATAAGCCTGCTAAGCTCCTCTGTCCATGGAATTCTCCAGGCCAGAATACTGGAGTGGGTGGCCGTTCCCATCTCTTGGAGCTTTTTCAAACTCATGTCCATCGCGTTGGTGATGCCATCCAAGCATCTCACCCTCTGTCATCCCCTTCTCCTCCTGCCTTCAATCTTTCCCAGTGTCAGTGTCTTTTCTAATGAGTCAGCTCTTCGCATCAGGTGGCCAAAGTACTGCAGGTTCAGCTTTAACATCAGTCCCTCCAATGAACACCCAGGACTGATCTCCTTTACAATGCACTGGTTGGACCTCCTTGCAGTCCAAGGGACTCTCAAGAGTCTTCTCCAATACCACAATTTAAAAGCATCAATTCTTCGGTGCTCAGCTTTTTTTATAGTCCAACTGTCACATCCATATTTGACTACTGGAAAAACCATAATATTTACTATATGGACATTTGTCAGCAAAGTAACATCTCTGCTTTTTAATATGCTGTCTACGTTGGTCATAACTTTCCTTCCAAGGAGTAAGTGTCTTTTAATTCCATGGCTGCAATCACCATCTGCAGTGATTTTAGAGCCCAAGAGAGTAAAATCTTTCACTGTGTGTAGATACATTAAGTTTAAGAAGGAAAAGATGACCCATTATATCTCACTGAAAATGCTCTCTACTAACTTTTCTAATGTGATTTTTGAAAAATAGTTGCATATATTACATGTTAAGAAGCATAAGTACATGTGAAAGTACTGCAGAGTTTATGTGGAGGAGAAAATCATGTGATTGAGTTAAAATACCTGAAATTGAGTTAAGAAGTGACATAATGAAGATAGAATTTTCTCTTTTAAGCCACACTTTTATCCATCTTTACTTTTAAAATAATTATTATTTTACCTACATCTATTTCAAACAAGTGTGTTCAATTTTTAATAGTAATCAAGCAGACCCTTGAAAGAAAAATCCAGTATCTTTCTTAGAACACCACACACAGTGAAGGTGACACATGCTTACTCCATGATTAAAGCTTCATTCAGTTTACATCCCCACTTTTTAGAACCACCCAAGGGTAACATAGTTGTTGAGTACAACTCAGATAAAAGTGATTTGTATCATGTAAGAAATACTACAATTGTGTTCCCAGTGGGGACTGCCACACTGGATGCATAATTTTCATCTTTTGAAGGTATGGGAATAAATAAAACAATAGTCAATTAAGGTTATACAAACAGTCTCTCTTATCACAGAGTTTGGTAAATAGATTTTGTTAACAATGGACCTAGTTAATGCAAATACCTTAGCAAAGAACCCAAGTTTATAGTTGCATACTTTTACCTGAATCATAAAGCATGCAAAATAACGTTCATCCTGTAGATAGTAACTCTTGGAAGGAAATTAAAAGCTATCAAAAAATCATATGAAAGGGAGCATTTATGTATTTAGGTTGTAATGACAAATTGCTTAAGATTATTTCAGCTATCAATTAAAGGAAAGCCATTCAAAGTGGTTTAGGTCAAGGAAAAAAATGTGTTTATTTCACAGAAAGATCCAGAGATAATATAATAACATTCAGGTGAGTCTTGATCAAGTGACTAAAAAAAATGTCACCAAGACTTCTATCTTCCCATTTTTGTGTCGTGGCTACTGCTCTATTGGCTTCATACTCGGTGTCCACTTGATAGCCCCAGGGACTCTAGGCTTGTTTCATTCCTATGGCCAGCAGTCTCAGAAGGAAAAACAGCTCTTCCCCTAGAGTAGTGATTCTTGCCTGGCAATAATTCTGCTCCTCAGGACACAGTTGGCAATGTCTGTGTATATACATATTGCTTGTCACAACTGGGTTATGAGGGTGATGGAATCTAGTGAGTAGGGGCCACAGATGCTACCAACATCTTACAATGCACAGGATAGCTCCCCAAGAAAAAGGAATTATCTATCCACCAATATCAGTCGTGCTAAGGTTGAGAAATCCTCCTGAAACATCTAAGTCCACACTGTTTGATACATCACCACTAGTCACAAGAGGCTATTGAGCAACTAACATATGATCCATACAAACTGAGATATGCTTCAAGTGTAAAATACACATCATATTTTGAAGGTATTATGAAAAATGAATGCAACATTTCTCATTAACAATTTTACATTGATCTGTTAAGATGGTACTATTTTGAACATTTGTGTAGAATAAAATATTTTATTTAAACATTGTATCTTTTTTCTTCTCTTAAAATGTGATTACTAGATAATTCTTTTATATGCTATTGTAAATGGAGTTGTATTCTTAATTTCATTTTTGAGTTACTCATTTCTGAAGCATGAAGAAACAACTGTTTTGTATATTGATCTTGCTGATTTGATTTTGTTGATTATCTTGCTGATTATTATTTTGCTGATCAGCTGATTGACTTTGCTGATTATATCTTACAGATTTTTTAAAGTATGACTTTATTAGACTTTTCCATATATAAGTTCATTTTTTTGTTCCGTCACTCAGTCGTGCCCAAATCTGTGACCCCATGAATTGCAGCATGCCAGGCTTTCCTGTCCTTCACCATATACATTCATGTTATTTGCAATTGGACTAGCTTCAGTTCTTCCTTTGCAATCTCCATTTTTCCAGCTTACTTGTTCTGGCTAGCTTTGTTGTTGTTGCTGTTCAGTCATTAAGTCATGCCTAACTCTTTGCAACCCCATGGAATGCAATATGACAGGCTCCCCTGTCTGCCACTATCTCCCAGAGAGTGCTCAAATTCATATCCATAGAGTCACTGATGCTATCTAACCATCGCTTCCTCTACCACCCTTTTCTCCTGCCTTCAATCTTTCCCAGCATCTGGGGTCTTTTCCAGTGAGCAGCTTTTGGCATCAGATGGAAAAAGTATCAGAGCTTCAGCTTCAGTATCAGTCCTTCCAAAGAATACTCAGGGTTGATTTCCTTGAAGACTGACTGGTTCGATCTCCTTGCAGTCCAAGGGACTCTCAAGAGTCTTCTTCAGCACCACAGTTTAAAAGCATCAATTCTTTGGTGCTCATCTTTCATGGTCCAACACTCACATCTGTACATGACTGCTGGAAAAAACATAGCTTTGACTATATGGAATATTTTAAGCAAAGTGGTCCCTCTCCCAACAGAGGTTCATCTTTGTTGATAAAGGTTCATCTAGTCAAAGCTATGGTTTTTCCAGTAGTCATCTATGAATGTGAGAGTTGAGCCATAAAGAAAGCTGAATGCCGAAGAATTGATGATTTTAAAGTGTGGTGTTGGAGAAGACTCTTGAGAGTCCCTTGGACTGCAAGGAGATCCAACCAGTCCATTCTAAAGGAAATCGGTCCTGAATATTCATTGGAAGGGCTGATGCTGGAGCTGAAACTCTGATACTTTGGCCACCTGATATGAAGAACTGACCCATTTGAAAAGACCCTGATGCCGGGAAAGATTGAAGGCAGGAGGAGAAAGGAACAACAGAGGATGAGATGGTTGGATGGCATCTCTGACTCTATGAACATGAGTTTGAGTAAGCTCCAGGAGTTGGTGATGGACAGGGAAGCCTGGAGTGCTGCAGTCCATGGGGTCTCAAAGAGTTGGAAACAACTGAGCTACTGAACTGACTGACTGATATCTCTGGTTTTGCTATGCTGTATAGGTTTGTCATAGTTTTCCTTCTAAGGAACATGTATCTTTTAATTTCATGGCTGCACTCAGCATCTGCAGTGACTTTGGAGCTCAAGAAAATAAAACCTGTCGCTACTTCCATTTTTTTCCCCCACTTATTCACCATGAAGTGATGGGACCGGATGTCATGATCTTAACTTTTTGAATGTTGCATTTTAGCCATTTTTTCACTCTCCTGTTTCACCTTCATCAAGAATCTCTTTAGTTCCTCTTCTCTTTCTGTCATTAGAATGGTATCATCTTCATATCTACAGCTGGAGCATTTATTATTATGTTAAATGGAAGTTACTAGAGCTGACCTCAAGGGACAAATTTGAGTCTTTAATTATTAAGTATAATAGTACTTGTGTGGAATTTTCATATTTGCCTTTTATCAGAGAACATTTCCTTCTATTCTTTTTTTTAAAATTTTATTTAATTTAACTTTACAATATTGTATTGGTTTTGCCATATATCAAAATGAATCTGCCACATGTATACATGTGTTCCCCATCCTGAACCCTCCTCCTTCCTCCCTCCCCATACCATCCCTCTGGGTCATCCCAGTGCACCAGCCCCAAGCATCCAGTATCGTGCATCGAACCTGGTCTGGTGACTCGTTTCATATATGATATTATACATATTTCAATGCCATACTCCCAAATCATCCCACCCTCTCCTTCTCCCACAGAGTCCAAAAGACTGTTCTATACATCAGTGTCTCTTTTGCTGTCTCATACACAGGTTTACTGTTACCGTCTTTCTAAATTCCATATATATGCATTAGTATACTGTATTGGTGTTTTTCTTTCTGGCTTACTTCACTCTGTATAATAGGCTCCAGTTTCATCCACCCCATTAGAACTGATTCAAATGTATTCTTTTTAATGGCTGAGTAATATTCCATTGTGTATATGTACCACAGCTTTCTTATCCATTCATCTGCTGATGGACGTCTAGGTTGGTTCCATGTCCTGGCTATTGTAAATACTGCTGTGATGAACATTGGGGTACACGTGTCTCTTTCAATTCTGGTTTCCTCTTCTTATATTTTTTTAGTTTATTTATCATGAAAACATGTGAGATTTTATCAAGGTCTTTTTCTGCATCTATAGAAATTACTTTTTTTTTTTTTTTTTAAGCTGTTGCTATGGTATGGACACTGACCAGTTTTTTTCTGTATTGAACCACCTTCAAAATTCTGGGATAAATCCCACTTGGTCATGGTGTTTAATAATTTTAATATGTTTCTGGATTAGGTTTGCTGGGATCTGTCAAGGGATTAATATTTATATAAGATATAAGATAATTGGCCTGTAGTTTTCTGTTCTTGTGATGTCTTTGTCTGGCTTGCCTATAAGGGAAATGCTGGCCTCATAGATTGTTTTAGCAAGTATGCTTACCTCTTCTATTCTTTTGAAGTTTGTGAAAGATTGGCATTAACTTTTCATTATAACACTTGGCAGAATTCAACGGTGAAGTCTTCTTGGTCTTGTGTTCTATTGTTGGAAGCTTGTTTGTTTTAACTGATTCAATCCTTTTACTTGTAATAGATTTACTCTAATTTTCTATTTCTCTTTGACTCAGTGTCAGTTGAGTGTGTACTTCTAGGAATTTGTTTTGTACTGCTACTGTTACAGAGAGCTGTTATTTTTGAGTCTACCACTGAGGTTGGGAGTGGGAAATGGGAGAAGGGCAAATTAAAAGCTGTGTTTTTACTGCTCTTCAGTAATTTTTATAAACTACTTTCCAAGTCACTTTTGACAGAGTTACAACAAGTTGATTCTGATGGTTTTGCCAGCATTTTAGTTTATTTTATTGAGGAATGGATTTTGGAGTTTATAACACCCAATTATGTTTTTTCATAATGGTTTTTCCAGTGGTCATGTATGGATGTGAGAGTTGGACTGTGAAGAAGGCTGAATGCCGAAGAATTGATGCTTTTGAACTGTGGTGTTGGAGAAGAC
>NW_011494868.1:1011287-1016503 GCF_000754665.1 Bison bison bison | reverse complement strand
CAGTCCATTTTGAAGGAGATCAGCCCTGGGATTTCTTTGGAAGGAATGATGCTAAAGCTGAAACTCCAGTACTTTGGCCACCTCATGTGAAGAGTTGACTCATTGGAAAAGACTCTGATGCTGGGAGGGATGGGGGCAGGTGGAGAACAGAGGATGAGATGGCTGGATGGCATCACTGACTCGATGGACGTGAGTCTAAGTGAACTCTGGGATTTGGTGATGGACACGGAGTCCTGGCATGCTGTGATTTATGGGATCACAAAGAGTTGGACACGACTGAGTGACTGAACTGAACACCAATTTTATTGATATCAGTCTATATTTCATTCAATCTAGATTTTAACCTCTTTCTGTGACTGCTAAAACAAACAAAAAATACTCTTTATTAACTGGAACTGACTTTTATTTCTTCTCCTAAATACTTTTAAAATATCTGCAATGTAACACTATTTTTTGCTTTATTTCAATTATATTTGCAACATAAACCAAATAATTACGGTACCTCTAATCTCATACTTATTTATACAAATGCAAAATAAAACAAGCCTTGACAGAGATAGTGGAGAGTTTTTGGAACTATTCTAAATTTCTGAACATTGGTGGAGCTGATTTAATAGGAAAAGCCAGCAAATCACAATTTAGCAAATTTGCTTACAATTTTTTTATATGTATGTGTCATAGCTATTGACATTTTAATCTTATTTTCTTTTACGATTTATTGTATGTATTGGTTTTTTCACATCACCCATAAATATATAAAGAGTAGCTATTTCTGTCATTTCATTCATTTTTTCCTTCTGGATGTTGTTAAATGCAAAGAAAATACATCCAGAAATAAAAAGGAGGTAGGGAGGTATATGTATGTAGAGTTGTAAGGTCTATTTCTTTTTTTCTTGTATAAAAATTTAAAAATAAATTGTATTGGCAAGTGAGAGAAAAAAATTATTAAGCACAAATCTTAATTATAGAACCTCCTCAATTTTTTTGAATAAATGATTTTTTAAATATATAATTGTGTGAATATGCTGGAGTATGTTCAATTAGCCTCTTTTGGGAGGATGCTTGTGCTGTTTTTAATATTTTCTTTTACAAATAAATTTGTGTATACATTTTTTTTGTATATGTAAACTTTATTTCAATTGTTTTTCCTTTTTTTGACTTTTACAAATAAAATTCTTAGATAAAATATGAAAGGTTATGGATGTTTATTAAACACTTCCAGGTAATTTCCAAAATATATTTTTCATTTTGCATTCTCATGAGCAGTTTTGAAGATGTCAGATTTTTTATCATCTTGCTGAAGAGTGTGTGTTGACAAATTTTGGATCTTGCCAATCAGAAATATAAACAGTCTCATCTCTGGAAAAATTTAATTTGGATCTGAACATCTTCTCAGATGCTCATAAGTCTTTAAACAGTTTTTAATTTTTGAAATCTGTGTATTATTTTGTAAAATTATTGCTAAGTGACTTTTAGTATTTTTATTCTTGGGTCTATTAGCTTCTTTTTTAAGATAAAAATAAAAGGCAACAGATATGTTTCTTCCAGCTTACGGTCTGGAAGACCCTAAGAACAACTCCGGTGTTCCTATCATGCAAAACTTTTTTTTTTTTTTTCTCTCTCTTTGTTTGTTTTGCTTTAATGGAACCAATTATCTTTTACTTCCTCTGTTTTTTTTTCAGACAAAGTTAGAAAGCTGACTCCAATCCCAGGTAACACCTTTTTCTCATGTTTACTTCCCCTGCTTGTATGATTTTATATTTATATCATTGAAGTTGTTGGGGGTTACTGTGTTGCATAGTGTGTGTTATGGACCCAACTTTTTCTTTGCCCAAATGACTATATAGCTGTTCCAATGCTATTTATTGAAATGTTAATCTATTTTTGCAGTATTTGAAATGCCAGTCTTACATAAAATTTTCAAATATTCTTGGATCTCTTTCTGAATTTTTTATTCCATATAATTGGTCTGTCTATTCCTACAGACATAGTAGTATAGAATAGTAAAGTTCTATACTATTTTAATTTTAGAGATTTTATAGAATGTTCACATATCTGGTAGACTTAATCAACCTTCATCACTTCCTTTTTCAGGACATGCTTGACAGACACTAACCTTTAATAAGGACAGGTAGCAGAGAAGGAAAAAAAAATTGTGATTTGGAATCTATTCCATCAAGTATTTGCTAGAGAATTAAAAGATAGCTTCATTATTCTGACACAAGCACTCACTATATACACAGTAAGGTGGTAACTTATTTATAATGGCAACGTCTTTAAGACTGCAACTTTATAATCACAATCTTTGTGGTATCCAAGCTACAACTTTACCAATTGTGAAACTGTGGGCAGATTACACTACAACTTATTGTTGCAGTGAATGTTAAAAATAGAAAATGTATATCAGCTTAGCACAGTGATTGGTAAATTAAAAATTCTCAATAAAATTCATAATTTATTGAGATGGCTTTTTCTATCTTAAATATTAAGTATAGAACCTATTTTTAAAATAATTTGTTTATATACACTAAATCTGTATGGATTATCAAGAAAATTCTCCAAAATCAAGGGCTTTAGCCTCATTTTTTCACATTTCCCTAGTCTCTCAGAGAGTAAAAAATCTGCCTGCAATGTAGGAAATCTGGGCTTGATCCCTGGGTCAAGAAAATCCCCTGGAGAAAGGAATGGCAACCCACTTCAGGATCCTTGCCTGGAGATTTCTATGGGCCAGAGGAGCCCAGCAGGCTACAGTCCATGGGGGTGCAAAATCTTATTTACTGAGCTAAATTTAAATAAAAGGAAACTGTAATCCAGAGAGATACGTAATATGCCTGGGATTCTACAGAAAAGTACTGACAAAGTCAGAAAGCAAATCAGTTTTTTCAATTGATCTTCTCCCTTCTGTAAGTTTAGAGTAGGACCAAATGATACAAATTTCTTCTCAAACTCCATGGTTGAATTTAAAATACAGAAATATGTGTTTTCTCCTAGAGAAGCTAACCTTTGTAATGCTTTGAATTTTTAAAAATTTCTTTTATTTTCACATTCCCCTATTGCTATATTTTTTTCCATTTCATTCTATCTCACGCATAATATAAAGTTGGAAAGTTTAAATGAATTGGTTAGAATTTATCCACCCAAACTCTATCACCAATAATAAAACCTGGTTCTTATCCTGGCATTATTAAGTTGCGGTTTCACACTAACAATTTAAACTCTTCAGCTGGCAAGCTGCTAGTTCAATACAATTTATCTTCATATTTGGCTGATGAAGTATATATAAAAATCATCACATCATAAATTCTCACATATCTTGGTGCTGTCAGCTTAATCAAGCCAGCTGCATCCTTGTTTCTGCAACAGGCACTGGTCCACAGAAGGGGTGGATCTACAACATGTCATATTTCAGAGTACACTGAGTGCAGTGTTACACATCAGGAGAATTTATCTCTAAAACAAATTACTGTCTTCCTGAAGTTAAGAATCATCGGTGGAAACCTCCTTCCTCACTGACCTGGTAAGTAGGTTCTCTAGGAGTGATTTGCATTCTGTATTACAAAATGAGAAGAGAAACCTAAAATCAGCACCCAACCTCAAAGCTTTCTCACCCAGAGTATGTAAATCCAGCATTACAAGGGCAAGTCACTGTAGGGTAACATTGAAAGGTGAACAGTATTTTGGAAGCTTTTCAAATTAAACATTCATCCTTTAGTAACATCTTAGCTTGACTGTGATGCACAAATTAGCTTTGATAAAATGCATGGATCAGACGGTAGTTATTGCCAATAATTCACTGAAAAGAAAAAAGATGACAACAACTGTGTTGGTTTTAAATACACTTTCCCAGATTCTTTCCTATCATTTGGATTTAGCAGGTCAAGGCAGTGGTTTGAGATTTTAAATTTTACAATCACCCCAGATAAATCTGATACATTTGGTCCAGGGAGCACTCTGAGACACTCTGGAAAAAGAAGAAGGCATCGCATGACATTTTCATGGTGAAAGCCTGGAAGCAGCATGTGGCTACCAAGGCATAAAGGGGAAACTTTATGGTTTTACTCAGGATTCATCAGGAATGATTTTAGCAGTGGAGGGATGTCTTTTAAAATGCCAATAGCTTACAATCCTGATAGCATATTAGCCAACAAGTTATCACAAAGTAAAGTAACTTAAGAAAAGTAAGAAAGTGAAGTCGTTCTGTCGTGTCCCACTCTATGCGACCCTATGGGCTGTAGCCTACCATGCTCCTCTGTCCATGGGATTTTCCAGGCAAGAATACTGGAGTGGGTTGTCGTTTCCTTCTCCAGGGGATCTTTACGACCCAGGGATTGAACCCGGGTCTCCTGAATTGTAGGCAGACGCTTTACCATCTGAGCCACTAGGCAAGTCCAAAGTAACTTAAGGTAAAACCAATCTATGATTTTTCATGAGGCCAGTGACGAATGGTCTCAGCCAGGTCAGTTAGTTTGCTGGTCTCTCTTTTAGCCACTTGTGAAGTTGCAAATGGGAGCACATGGTCCTGACACTCTCAGGATAGCCTTATTTATATGCCTGGCATTGACGCTGGCTGAGGTCTTCCCTGGGGGCTTAGTGGTAATGGTAAAGAATTTTCCTGCCAAGCAGGAAATGTGAGTTCAATCCCTGGTGGGTAATATACTCTGGAGAAGAAAATGGCAACCAACTCCAGTATTCTTGCCTGGGAAATCCTAGGGACAGAAGAGTCAGGTGGACCAAAGTCCATGGGGTCACAAAAAGAATTGGACAGGACTTAGCGACTAAGCAAGAAAATGGGCTGAGGCAGGCCACATATGTCTTTTCTTCCTTTAGAGAACTAGACAAGCTTCCTCACAGAATAGTTCCACAGAACTAAAGGGAACCTACCAGATATCTTAAGTCGCTAGAACATACACTTCATCACTTTTGCCATATTCTGATGATCAAAATAAATCTAGGCAACCTTGGTTCGACTGACACAGAAATAGTTTACAAAGTCTGATTAAAGACAAGGTACATCATGAGAAACGCTGGGCTGGAAGAAACACAAGCTGGAATCAAGATTGCTGGGAGAAATATCAATAACCTCAGATATGCAGAGTTCACCACCCTTATGGCAGAAAGTGAAGAGGAACTGAAAAGCCTCTTGATGAAAGTGAAAGAGGAGAGTGAAAAAGTTGGCTTAAAGCTCAACATTCAGAAAATGAAGATCATGGCATCTG
>NW_011494868.1:1010924-1011187 GCF_000754665.1 Bison bison bison | reverse complement strand
CCCAGCATCAGGGTCTTTTCCAATGAGTCAACTCTTCGCATGAAGTGGCCAAAGTATTGGAGTTTCAGCTTCAGCATCAGTCCTTCCAATATTTCGTAATTAAAAAAAAAACAAAACAAAACAGGATATTCTGGTTTGAACAAATAGTGTGGACATTCACACATAGCGTAAAGACTGTATTATATGCTATTCAATTCAGTTCAGTCTCTCAGTCATGTCCAACTCTTTGCGACCCCATGGACTGCAGCACACCAGGCCTCCCT
>NW_011494868.1:1008089-1010824 GCF_000754665.1 Bison bison bison | reverse complement strand
AGACATTACTTTGCCAACAAAGGTCTGTCTAGTCAAGGCTATGGCTTTTCTAGTGGTCGTGTATGGATATGAGAGTTGGACTGTGAAAGAAAGTTGAGCGGCAAAGAATTAATGCTTTTGAACTGTGGTGTTGGAGAAGACTCTTGAGGAGTCCCTTGGACTGCAAGGAGATCCAACCAGTCCATTCTGAAGGAGATCAGCCCTGGGTGTTCTTTGGGAGGAATGATGCTGAAGCTGAAACTCCAGTACTTTGGCCACCTTGTGCAAAGAGTTAGCTCATTGGAAAAGACTCTGATGCTGGGAGGGATTGGGGGCAGGAGGAAAAAGGGACGACAGAGGATGAGATGGCTGGATGGCATCACCGACTTGATGGATGTGAGTTTGGGTGAACTCCGGAAGATGGTGATGGACAGGGAGGCCTGGCATGCTGCAATTTTGGGGTTGCAAAGAGTCGGACACAACTGAGCAACTGAACCGAACTGAACTGATGAAAACACAAAGCTGGAAAAAATTCTGGTAGCCATTTTCAAATGCAATCTACCCAAACTTGAATGAATTTACATAAAGCATTTTTATATATTAGAAAATTGATCTTTATAAGTAAATAAACTAATCATCCATTGAGCAAAAACTATTGGACAGAATTTAACATATGTTTGCTGTGTAACACATGAATTGCAGTAGAATTCATAGTTAATTTTAGAATTCTGTGTTTAAGATCTCAGAAATGGGAGCTAAAAATGTACAGAACAATCTCTTTTCTAATTTTGAAACAGAATGTATTAAATGAATATGTAATTAATGTTCCATTTCATTTATTCACTAATTTTTAAAGACTTTGCAACAACCTATTTAACAACTAATATCCATGTATAGATGTAAAATAAGCTTTGTTAGATATTCTTATATATAGGGGAAAACATTATTGGGGATGAATAATCTTGATTATGGATGAAATAAAACCCAAAAAGAAAATATCTAAGTCCATTTCTCATCAAGCATCTTCAACCCTTTAAAAATTACATTCCCATGATTCTTCCCAAGGAGAGAAAATTCTGATTGTGTACTTAAACCATGAAAATAAAGCCAATTAAGGTATCTGTTGATGGTTATAGTTACTGAGATTGTTCTTTCTATAAATTTGAAATATACTTAAAAGCCCCTAGAGGGTTATACAAAAGTTATTTTAGTGTTAGTACAATTAATGAAAACAGCAGTGATAATACAGAATTTCAACACCATAAATTAATATCTATCTATCATCTATATTGTTTCCACTCCCTATGGTGGTTTGGTGATTCTCTGAACCCATTTATTGTTGAATAAGCAAGGACTGTGTATCATCTGCACCTACATCTTCCTTTTCCCTTCTTATGAAAGACTGTGCTATTTTATTTTATAGTCATATATGTGGGAAAATAGTAAATGACAGGGTTCCAGGAATTGCATCTCTTGATACATTATCTGCATTGATGGAATGTTAGTAGCTCCTGTATTCAGAATAGAATCTATGATGGCTGGGTTGGACTTTCCTGCTGCTTTTCACTTCTGTGCATAACAAAGAAGACTGCTTGAATAGCTTTAAATTACTTAGCATGAGCTAATCTCATTCCTTGCAGGCAATATTAATGGCATAACATAGAATACAGTGACACAAAGGGGAGTATACTCTTGGAATAGAGAATAACATAGAGAATGATGTAGGAGGAAAAAAAAATCCCTGCTATATTGCTGAGAAAGTTACCATTTTTTCCTATTAAAAGAGTTATTGTTAAAAATGATCACAAAAGAGAATAGCATTTTATTTCAGTGCAAATATGTTCACTTGTGAACACAGATAAATATCCTGACCTCAGATGTGTATTTCTGATAGGAATTCAGTGAATGCCATTTTTATCACCCTTGATCATGCTGAAAGATTTTTAAAGATTTGGTAGTTATAAATAAATACCTAACTAATACTTGTTGAGAAACCATTTGTCAAATACCATACAAGACTCCATGTACAACAACACATCTCTCCTTTTAAGGAGTTTAAAGTCAAGTTCAGCAGGAGGAAAGTTAATTGATCATTAAAACATGATCATTTAAATGGTCTTATAGAAGAAAGCACTGTGTGGCTCAGATAGTAAAGAATCTGCCTGCAAAGCAGGAGACCTGGGTTTGATCCCTGGTTCAGGAAGATTCCCTGGAGAAGGAAGTGACAACCCACTCCAGTATTCTTGCTTGGAGAATTCCATAAACAGAGAAGCCTAGCAGGCTATAGTTTATGAGGTCCCAAAGAGTTGGACATTACTGAGCAACTTTCACTTTCACTTTTTCATTGAAGAAAGCGCAGGATGTTATGATGCCCACCTTACATGTTATCATGAAGCATAGGACAGCTGCTTCAGATATTATATCATGAAGGCTTCTAGAGGAGGTATCTCTTGAGATGAGTTATGAATCATGAGTTAATATTTCAGTTCAGTTCAGTTCACTCACTCAGTCATGTCCAACTCTTTGGGACCCCATGAATTGCAGCATGCCAAGCCTCCCTGTCCATCACCAACTCCCGGAGTTTACCCAAACTCATGTCCATCGAGTCAGTGATGCCATCCAGCCATCTCATCCCCTGTCATCCCCTTCTCCTCCTGCCCCCAATCCCTCCCAGCATCAGGGTCTTTTCCAATGAGTCAACTCTTCGCATGAAGTGGCCAAAGTATTGGAGTTTCAGCTTCAGCATCAGTCCTTCC
>NW_011494868.1:1007760-1007989 GCF_000754665.1 Bison bison bison | reverse complement strand
TACAAATATTTCATAATTAAAAAAAAAACAAAACAAAACAGGATATTCTGGTTTGAACAAATAGTGTGGACATTCACACATAGCGTAAAGACTGTATTATATGCTATTCAATTCAGTTCAGTCTCTCAGTCATGTCCAACTCTTTGCGACCCCATGGACTGCAGCACACCAGGCCTCCCTGTCCATCACCAACTCCTGGAGTTTACTCAAACTCATGTCCATTGAGCTG
>NW_011494868.1:1004462-1007314 GCF_000754665.1 Bison bison bison | reverse complement strand
CAGGTACTGGAGTTTCAGCTTTAGCATCATTCCTTCCAAAGAAATCCCAGGGCTGATCTCCTTCAGATGGACTGGTTGGATCTCCTTGCTGTCCAAGGGATTCTCAAGTCTTTTCCAACACCACAGTTCAAAAGCATCAATTCTTTCACACTCAGCCTTCTTTATGGTCCAGTTGTAGCATCCGTACATGACTACTGAGGTTGCATACATCTTTTAAAATTAGTGTTTTTGTTTTCTTCCCATAAATACCCAAAATAGATTTCCTGAATCTTACGGTAGTTCTAGTTGCATTTTTTTTTTTAAGGAACATCCTCACTATTTTCTCTAGTGGCTGCCCTAATTTTCATTCCCATCTAAAGTTCATGAGGGTTTTCTTTTCTTTACATCCTCCCCAACATTTGTTATTTCATCATGTTGATAATAGCCATTCTGACAGGTGTGAGGTGATATTTTATTGTGGTTTTAATTTATATTTCCCTGATGATTAGTGATGTTTAGCATCTTTTCATGTACCTCTTGGCAATATGTATGTATTCCCTGAAAAAATATCTATTTATGTTATCTGCACATTTGTAAATCGGTAATGCTTTCTTGATATTGAGGTATGTGTGCTCATTATATATTTTTTATGTTAACCTTTTCTGAGAAATATCATTTGCAAACACCTTCTACCATTCAGTCATTTGTCTTTTTATTTAATTGATCGTTTCCTTCACTGTGCCAAATGTTTTTAATTTGATGAAGTCCATTTTGTTTACTTTTTAAATTTTGTTGCCCTTGACTAAGTAGTCAGAACCAAAAATATATTGCTGAAAATGTTTTCTTCTAAGACTTTTATTGTCTCAGATTGTATAGTCAAGATTTTAATTGATTTTTAGTTTATTTTAATATGATGTGAAAAAAATTGTACATTTTTATTCTTTTGAATGCAACTGTCCAGTTTTTCTAGTACCATTTACTGAATAGGCTGTCTTTTTTTTCCCCCTTCATATTCTTGCCTTTTTGTAGGTTAACTGATCATTTACATGTGGGTTTATTTCTTGGTTCTCCCCTATGTTCAACTGATGTATGTGATTGTTTTTGTGTATCCCATGTATGGACTTTTCATCTCATACTTACAAAATTTTCTGAGATAAGTTCTACAAGTTCCCCCATTATACAGAGGAGAAAGCCAATCATGGAATGATTAAGTGCTATATATTAGATTTAGGTAAAAACGGTAATAGCAAATGGTTAAACAGGGGATCTAGAATATAAATATCTCAGATGCTCTGAAGAATGTCGAGTCTTGGAAAATAGGGGAAGCAAAAGTGAGGAAGAAGAAAGAGTTTGAGCATGTTGAAGAACAATTAAGGAAAGTATAGCCCTCAATCATAATCTCGGTGGAAGGGATAGTAGAAGGGGAAGATATGTCCCCAGTGATATGCTAAATTGCAATAAAATAATTACAATCATCATTTTTGTTTTTTTCATACTATACCATCAGGCACTCTGCCATCAGGCTTTCCAGATTCAATCCCTGGGTCAGGAAGATCCCCTAGAGAAAGTCATTGCAACCCACTCCAGTAGTCCTATCTGGAAAATCCCACGGACAGAGGAGCCTGGCAGGGACCCTGGAGTCCACAG
The DNA here is from genome assembly GCF_000754665.1 of Bison bison bison. Taxonomy (NCBI): domain Eukaryota; kingdom Metazoa; phylum Chordata; class Mammalia; order Artiodactyla; family Bovidae; genus Bison; species Bison bison. Next base: position 1,005,688 of record NW_011494868.1, on the reverse strand, counting down.
GGTCACAAAAATACACACACAACTGAAGCAACTTAGCCCTCATGCACATCCCATCAGGCACGGTATTGTAAGAATGCTTTATTATTACAGAAACATTCAGTGCTGTTATCAGACGCATTTTACCAAATATACACCTGAAGACTATTTCTTTTAACAGAAGATATATAGGACCTGAGAGGCAGAATGTTACTTTAGAATTTTAATGTCACTTTACTTGTTTAAAGTATTGGTTTAAACTTGTTTATTGGTTTACACTATCTTCTGTCATCTATTGCCTGCCTGGCTGGGCTATTTTTTTAAATTAATTTACTTTAATTGGAGGTTAGTTACAACATTGTGGTGGTTTTTGCCACACATGGACATGAATCAGCCACAGGTGCACATGTGTTCCCCCATCCTGAAACCCCTCCCACCTCCCTCCCCACCCCATCCCTCTGGGTTGTCCCAGAGCACCAGCTTTGAGTGCCCTGTTTCATGCATTAAACTTGCACTGGCCATGTATTTTACATATGGTAATATATACATTTCAATGCTATTCTCTCATATTGTCCCACCCTCACCTTCTCCCACACAGTACAAAAGTCTATTCTTTGCATCTGTGTGTCTTTTGCTGTCTTGCATATAGGGTTGTTGTTACTGCCTTTCTAAATTCCGTATGTATGTGTTAGTATATTGTATTAGTGTTTCTCTTTCTGGCTTACTTCACTCTACTGAGGTGTTGGAGAAGACTCTTGAGAGTCCCTTGGACAGCAAGAAGATCCAACCAGTCCATCCTGAGGAAAGCAGTCCTGAATATTAATTGGAAGGACTGATGCTGAAGCTGAAACTCCAATACTTTGGCCACCTGATGTGAAGACATGACTCATTAGAAAAGACCCTGATGCTGGGAAAGATTGAAGGTGGGAGGAGAAGGGGATGGCAGAGGATGAGACGGCTGGATGGCATCATCGACTCAATGGACATGAATTTGAGTAAACTCCAAGAGTTGGTGATGGACAGGGAGGCCTGGTATGCTGAAGTCCATGGGGTTGCAAAGAGTTGGACATGACTGAGTGAATGAACTGAACTGAACTCACCCTGTATAATAGGCTCCAGTTTCATCCACCTCATTAGAACTGATTCAAATGTGTTCTTTTTAATAGCTGAGTAATATTCCATTGTGTATATGTACCACAACTTCCTTATCCATTCATCTGCATATGGACATCTAGGTTGTTTCCATGCCT
>NW_011494868.1:1002628-1004362 GCF_000754665.1 Bison bison bison | reverse complement strand
CCACCCTCGCCCTCTCCCACAGAGTCCAAAAGACTGTTCTATACATCTGTGTCTCTTTTGCTGTCTCGTGTACAGGGTTGTTGTTACCATATTTCTAAATTCCATATATATGTGTTAGTATACTGTATTGGTGTTTTTCTTTCTGGCTTACTTCACTCTGTATAATAGGCTCCAGTTTCATCCACCTCATTAGAACTGATTCAAATGTGTTCTTTTTAATAGCTGAGTAATATTCCATTGTGTATATGTACCACAACTTCCTTATCCATTCATCTGCATATGGACATCTAGGTTGTTTCCATGCCTTAGCTATTGTAAATGGTTCTGCAATGAACATTGGGATACTTGTATCTCTTTCAATTCTGGTTTTCTTGGTGTGTATGCCCAGCAGTGGGATTGCTGGGTCTTATGGCAGTTCTGTTTCCATTTTTTTAAGGAATCTCGACAGTGTTCTCCATAGTGGCTGTACTAGTTTGCATTCCCACTAACAGTGTAAGAGGGTTCCCTTTTCTCTGCACCCTCTCCAGCATTTACTGTTTATAGACATTTTGACAGCAGCCATTCTAACCGGCATGAGTTTGCACCTCATTGTGGTTGTGATTTGCATTTCTCTGCTAATGAGCGATGTTGAGCATCTTTGCATGCGTTTGTTAGCCATCTGTATGCTTTCTTTGGAGAAATGTCTGTTTAGTTCTTTGGCCCATTTTTTGATTGGGTTGTTTATTTTTCTGGTATTGAGCTGTTATAGGCTACTTGTATAGTTGGGAGATTAATTCTTTGTCAGTTACTTTGTTTGCTATTATTTTCTGCCATTCTGAAGGCTGCCTTTTTACCTTGCTTATAGTTTCCTTTGTAGTACAAAGCTTTTAAATTTAATTAAGACCCATTTGTTTATTTTTGTTTTTATTTCCATTACACTGGGAGGTGGGTCATAAAGGATCTTGCTGTGATTTATGTCAGAGAGTGTTCTGCCTATGTTTTCCCCTGAGTTTTATAATTTCTGGTCTAACATTTATTTATTTAATATAAATTTATTTATTTTAATTGGAGGCTAATTACTTTACAATATTGTATTGGTTTTGCCATACATGAACATGAATCCCCATGGGTGTATACACACATGTTCCCCATCCTGAACCCCCCTCCCACCTCCCTCCCCATGCCATCCCTCTGGGTCATCCAAGGGCAGCAGCCCCGAGCATCCTGTATCATGCGTTGAACCTGGACTGGTGATTCCTTTCGCATATGATATTATACATGTTTCAATGCCATTGTCCCAAATCATCCCACCCTCGCCCTCTCCCACAGAGTCCAAAAGACTGTTCTATACATCTGTGTCTCTTTTGCTGTCTCGTGTACAGGGTTGTTGTTACCAGATATTTCTAAATTCCATATATATGTGTTAGTATACTGTATTGGTGTTTTTCTTTCTGGCTTACTTCAGTCTGTATAATAGGCTCCAGTTTCATCCACCTCATTAGAACTGATTCAAATGTATTCTTTTTAATGTCTGAGTAATACTCCATTGTGTATATGTACCACAGCTTTCTTATCCATTCATCTGCTGATGGACATCTAGATTACTTCCATGTCCTGGCTATTATATACAGTGCTGTGATGAACATTGAGGTACATGTGTCTCTTTCCCTTCTGGTTTCCTCAGTGTGTATGCCCAGTAGTGGGATTGCTGGGTCATAAGGCAGTTCTATTTCCAGTTTTTTAAAGGAATCTCCA
>NW_011494868.1:1002301-1002528 GCF_000754665.1 Bison bison bison | reverse complement strand
AAATGGTACCTTATTATGGTTTTGATTTGCATTTCTCTGATAATGAGTGATGTTGAGCATCTTTTCATGTGTTTGTTAGCCATCTGTATGTCTTCTTTGGAGAACTGTCTGTTTAGTTCTTTGGCCCATTTTTTGATTAGGTCGTTTATTTTTCAGGTATTGAGCTGTAGGAATTGCTTGTATATTTTTGAGATTAGTTGTTTTTCAGTTGCTTCATTTGCTATTAT
>NW_011494868.1:988200-1002201 GCF_000754665.1 Bison bison bison | reverse complement strand
TGCTGTCTCGTGTACAGGGTTGTTGTTACCATATTTCTAAATTCCATATATATGTGTTAGTATACTGTATTGGTGTTTTTCTTTCTGGCTTACTTCAGTCTGTATAATAGGCTCCAGTTTCATCCACCTCATTAGAACTGATTCAAATGTATCTTTTTAATGTCTGAGTAATACTCCATTGTGTATATGTACCACTGCTTTCTTATCCATTCATCTGCTGATGGACATCTAGATTACTTCCATGTCCTGGCTATTATATACAGTGCTGTGATGAACATTGAGGTACATGTGTCTCTTTCCCTTCTGGTTTCCTCAGTGTGTATGCCCAGTAGTGGGATTGCTGGGTCATAAGGCAGTTCTATTTCCAGTTTTTTAAAGGAATCTCCACACTGTTCTCCATAGTGGCTATACTAGTTTGCATTCCCACTAACAGTGTAAGAGGGTTCCCTTTTCTCCATACCCTCTCCAGCATTTATTGCTTGTAGACTTGGATAGTAGCCATTCTGACTGGTGTGAAATGGTACCTTATTATGGTTTTGATTTGCATTTCTCTGATAATGAGTGATGTTGAGCATCTTTTCATGTGTTTGTTAGCCATCTGTATGTCTTCTTTGGAGAACTGTCTGTTTAGTTCTTTGGCCCATTTTTTGATTGGGTCGTTTATTTTTCAGGCATTGAGCTGTAGGAATTGCTTGTATATTTTTGAGATTAGTTGTTTTTCAGTTGCTTCATTTGCTATTATTTTCTCCCATTCTGAAGGCTGTCTTTTCGCCTTGCTTATAGTTTCCTTTGTTGTGCAGAAGCTTTTAAGTTAAATAGATCCCCTTTGTTTATTTTTGCTTTTATTTCCAATATTCTGGGAGGTGGGTCATGGAGGATCCTGCTATGATTTATGTCGGAGAGTGTTTTGCCTATGTTCTCCTCTAAGAGTTTTATAGTCTTACATTTAGATCTTTAATCCATTTTGAGCTTATTTTTGTGTATGGTGTTAGAAAGTGTTCTAGTTTTATTCTTTTACAAGTGGTTGGCCAGTTTTCCCAGCACCACTTGTCAAAGATAAGGGGTCCATAGGTGTGTGGATTTACCTCTGGGCTTTCTATTTTGTTCCATTGATCTATATTTCTGTCTTTGTGCCAGTCTCATACTGTCTTGATGACTGTGGCTTTATAGTAGATCCTGAAGTCAGGCAGCTTGATTCTTCCAGTTCCATTCTTCTTTCTCAAGATTGTTTTGGCTATTTGAGGCTTTTTGTATTTCCATATATTTGTGAAATTATTTGTTCTAGCTCTGTGAAGAATACCGTTGGTAGCTTGATAGGGATTGCATTGAATCCATAGATTGCTTTGGGTAGTATACTCACTTTCACTATATTGATTCTTCTGATCCATGAACACTGTATATTTCTCCATCTATTAGTGTCTTCTTTGATTTCTTTCATCAGTGTTTTATAGTTTTCTATATATAGGTCTTTTGTTTCTTTAGGTAGATATATTCCTAAATACTTTATTCTTTTCATTACAATGGTGAATGGAATTGTTTCCTTAATTTCTCTTTCTGTTTTCTCATTATTAGTGTATAGGAATGCAAGGGATTTCTGTGTGTTGATTTTATATCCTGCAACTTTACTATATTCATTGATTAGCTCTAGTAATTTTCTGGTGGAGTCTTTAGGGTTTTCTATGTAGAGGATCATGTCATCTGCAAACAGTGAGAGTTTTACTTCTTCTTTTCCAATTTGGATTCCTTTTATTTCTTTTTGGCTCTGATTGCTGTGGCCAAAACTATGTTGAATAGTAATGGTGAAAGTGGGCACCCTTGTCTTTTTCCTGACTTTATGGGCAATGCTTTCCATTTTTCACCATTGAGGATAAAGTTTGCTGTGGGTTTGTAATATATTGCTTTTATTATGTTGAGGTATGCTCTGGTCTTACATTTAGATTTTTAATCCATTTTGAGTTTATTTTTGTGTATGATGGCTGCCCTATTTACATTGCTGCTCTTAGGTATTACATATCAATATATAACATTGATTAAAGGAAAGGAAATTTTAATATCTTACACTTTAGTAGTAGAGCCATCTACTTAAGTTTGTTACAATTTTAGCATAAGGATATGTGAAATGAATCACAGCCAACTTATAATAGGAGGAAGGAATTAGAAATACTCTAAGGCTTGTACTATGTGTAAATATGGCATAATGCTACTTCAAAGTGTATCTAGACTAGTTGATAAGGTATACTGCATGTTCTATAGAAAGCATTGTTTGTTTTAAAAAGTACTGTGATGTGATACAAGAGGAAATAACATGGAATCATTTAAAATTTGCAATTAAAGCCATACAACACAGGAAATGAGGAGAAACAGATACAACAAACAGAAAACATTTACACCATAAATATTAGTTTCTAAATAATCACTTTAAATGTGAATTGTCTAGATACAAAAATTGAAAAGCAGAGTTTTTCAGTCATAAAATAATATAGTAGACTACAAAAATATTATTCATTAATAAGCAAGAATAATATTAAAACAAGATAGCTATAGGTTGTTGTCTATAAGAAACTACTTAAAATATAAAGATTCTGAATTTTTTTAAATGGAAAAAGGCATATCATGATAACATCAATTAAAATTTAATAATAACAGCTATAGTAATTTCAGACTAAGCAGATTTTAGAACAAGAAAGTTATTAGGGAAAAATAGAAGCATATCCTAATGGTAATTGGGCCTGATCTAGAAGAAGACATTATTACTTTAATGTTATTCAACTAATATGAATGTCAAAATATATGAGAAAAGAATCTGATAGGACTATGAAGAAAAATAGAAAAGGAAAGAAAAGGTATACAGATTGGTAAGGCAGAAATAAAACATGTTTTGTTCCCTGAATGCATGATGGTCTATGCAAAGTGTCAAAGAAATAACAGAAAAAACTCCTGGAATGTATAAGCAAATATATCAAGTTATCAGGATATAAATTTAATATACAAAAGTTTTTTCTTCCCTTATGCCAGTAATGAACAGTTAGAATTTAATACTTGAAAAAACAGAACAGCATTAATACCAAAAATGCAAAATGCTTAAGTATAAATCTAACAAATTATTTACAGGGTCTATATGTGAAGAACTATAAAACTCTGATGAAAGAAATCAAATTTATCCAATAAATAAAAAGATATTCTGTGTTCTTAGGTTGCATTTTGTATTTTTAGTAGTCTTAGATATTCTGTATTCAAAGTCAGTATGGTTTAGATGTTAACTCTTCCCAAATTGATCCATGGTTTCATTTCAATCCTGATCAAAACCTAAGCTAGCTATTTTGTGGATATCAGCAAATGGATTATAATGTTTATATAAAAAGCCAAAGAATCAGAATAGCAAACGTTAGTGTGAAAATGTAGAACAGAGTTGGACTGACATCACCAAATTTGTGAAACTATAGTGTTCAAGACAGTGTGGTTTGGGTGAAAGAACACATAAATGCATTTGTGGAACAAAATGCAGAGCCTACAAATAAACCCATACAAATGGAAGGCACTGATATTTGATAAAGGATCAAGTCAATATAATGTGGAAAGGATATTCTTTTCAACAAATGGTGATGGAACAATTGGATGTAGAATGCAAAGGAATGAATCGAGACACAGCACTTTCACTTTTGCAAAAATATACTCAAAATGAATCATCAAATTAAATGTAAAATGAAAAAAACTATAAGATTTCTAGCAGATAAAATAAGATAAAATGTTAATAACACTAGGTCTTAATGAGTTTCTAGAAAGAATATCAAAATCACATTCCATGAAATAAATATTACTGAGTAGGGCTTTATTAACACTAAAATTTTTGACTATGTAAAAGACATCGTTAAAATTTAAAAAAAAAAAAAAAACATAGACTGGGAAGATTTTTCAAAGCAAACATCTGATAAGGTTTTAGTATCTGAAGTACACAAATAACTCCTAAAAGCCATCACATGAAAATAACTCATTTTAAGAATGAGCAAATTATCTGAACAGACACTTCACCAAAGAAAACATTCAGATGGAAAATAAGTGTAGGGAAAGACATTTAACATGCCTTTTCATTATGGAATAACAGATTAAAACATCAGTAAGATATAACATGCCTTTTCATTATGGAATAACAGATTAAGAATTCAGTAAGATATGACTATCATTTATTTAAAGTGAAAGTGACAGTGTTAGTCTCTCTGTCATGTGCAACCTTTGCCACTCCCTCGACTGTAGCCTGCCAGGCTCCTCTGTCTGTGGAATTCTCCAGGTAAGAATACTGGAATGGGTTGCCATTCCCTGATCCAGGAGATGTTCCCAACCCAGGGATCAAACCCAGAGACTGAACCCGGGTTCCCTACATCACAGGCATATTCTTTACCATCTGAGCCATCAGATAAGCCCCTAAAAGGAAAAAGAAAACAACAACAACAAAAACCCTAAAAGTACCAGTTCCTGGCACAGATGAAAAACAGCTGGAACCTCTCATCGATTACTTTTTAAAATTCAGAATTATACTCTCACTTTGAAAGATTATGTCATAGTTTCTTACAAAGTCTTGTTTTGTGATCCAGTACTTATGCTTTTATTATCAAACTAATTTATCTTCCTGCATGTGGTGGCTCAGTGGTAAAAGAATCCGCCTACCGATGCAGGAGACTCAGGAGACGCAAGTTCGATCCCTGGGTTAAGATCCTCTGAAGAAGGAAATGGGAACCTGCTCCAGTATTCTTGCCTGGAAAATTCCATGGACAGAGGAACCTGGCGGGCTACAGTCCAAGGGGTCGCAAAGAGTCAGAAATGACTTAGTGACTGAGTGCAGCTACACGTGTGCACACACACACACACACACAGAGAAATGAGTGTTTATAGAGTTTAATTCATAATTGCCAAAAAAAAGGGAAGCAACTAGCATGCCCTAGAATTAACAGATTAACAACTGAAATATCCCTGTGGATAATATCAGTTATTTTAACATGTGAGCTATCAAGCCACATAAACACACAGATTCATCTTAATGGTGTATTGCTTCATGTTAGAAGTCCATCTGAAGTGTTATACAATATATGGTTTTAATTATATAACATTTTGGAAAGGGAAAACTTATAGCTACTATAAAAATACTAGCAGTTCCTAGGAGCTTGAGGGCCACAGACGAGTATTGAATAGGTGAACACAGGATTTGTTATGGCAATAAAACTAAATGTGATACTGTAATTAAAGGTATATGACAGTATGCATTTGTCAACATCCATAGAACCTGACATGACGTAGAGTGAACTTCACATAAATTTACAGAAAACATTTAGTAGATTCAGTGTTCAAAACTAAAGGCAGGATACGATAAAACAATCTACCCGTATTGCACGTGTGCATGCTAAGATGCTTCCGTTATATCCGGCTGTTTGCAACCTTGTGGACCGTAGCCTGCAAGGCTTCCCTGTCCATGTGATTCTGGAGATAGGAATACTAGAGGCCCTTCCCCAGAGGATCTTACCAACCCAGGGATTGAACCTGCATCTCTTATGTTTCCTGCATTGGCAGGCATGTTCTTTACCACTAGCACCACCTCAGTAGCCCCCAAAATTACAGTGTATAATGTAATGTAATACAATGTGTTACAAATGTATAAAATAATTTCACTGAAGTTGCTGACCTGAGAAATAAGTGAAGTTTGCAAGAGTAGAGACAAAAGAGACTAGACATTAAGACTGTACTCTACTTGATAAAATTATTTCCCGTGTATGGGTTAACAAATATGATACTACCATTCATGTATGTTGAAAACGAACAATTCAGTAAATGAGAGGCAGATGGTAGGAACCGGATTTCTCACTGATATACTGGGAAGTTACAGATAAGGAAGGGAAGGAGGCTAAAATGACCCATATGATAATACTTTACAGTTCGAAAGATCAGTTCCAATTCTCGTTTTGCTTTGTATTGACACAGAGCTTTACATTTAGGCATATTTGTAGGCATGTGCATATATACAAGTTAATATACACAGATAATTCTCATGGTATCTCAGCTGAGAGGCCCTGCAAACAAGGACACCCTGTGTCAACAGCACAGTTAGAACCTAGGTCTTGGTTTTTAATACTATTGTCCAATAAAAAGAACCAGGTCTCCTTGGAGAAATGACTAATTCTAAGACTACCGATGAAGTATACAAGAAGAGCCTGGAGTGTCTCTAATACTGGAAAGTAAAAAAAGTAGGTGAAATGGATGACCAGTCCACGTTTGAAGCATGAAGCAGGGCACTCAAAGCCGGTGCACTGGGACAACCCAGAGGGGTGGGATGGGGAGGGAGGTGGAAGAGGGGTTCAGGATGGGGGTCACATGTACACCTGCAGCTGATTCATGTCGATGTATAGCAAAAACCACCACAATATTTTAATTAACCTCCAGTTAAAATAAATAAATTAATTTAAAAAATAACATCTTTTCATGTTGTTGTTTTTAAAAATTAATTAATTCATTTTAATTGGAGGCTAATTACTTTAAAATATTGTGATGGTACGGGGAGGGAGGTGGGAGGGTGGGTTCAGGATGGGGAACACGTGTATACCTGTGGCAGATTCATGTTGATAGGTGGCAGAACCAATTCAATATTGTAAAGTAATTAGCCTCCAATCAAAATAAATAAATTTAAATAAAAAAACAAAAACAAACAAACAAAAAATAACCAAAAACAAAGTGCTAGAAACACACAGAAAATGGTAAAAACAAGTGATTGAATAAACACATAATGAAAGACAAGAGAAAAAAAAAAAACTCCTGTTTAGAAAAATTCCTAATAAATTATGTAGATATTTTGCTCTTAAGGAGGAGGAAAGTTTAATTCCTTAATGTGTGATACATATAGTAACGGGCTTCCCAGATGACTCAGTGGTAAAGAATCTGCCTGCCAACACAGGAGACAAGGGTTCAGTCCCTGGGTCCAGAAGATCCCCTGAAGGAAATGGCAACCCACTGCAATCTTCTTGCCTGGAAAATCTCATGGACAGAAGAGCCTGGCAGGCTACAGTCCATTGGTCGCAAAAGAGTTGGACACAACTTAATGACTAAAAAACAACAGATAATAACATCCTTCCAATGAACACAGCCTGAGAAGGGGGATAAAAAAGAGGCTTATGATAGAAAAATCTGTCAAACCTCATCCAGGAGATCCAGGTTAATATAGTCATAAACTGCACTGATAGTATACATCCTTGACACAAGATGATGAAAGGCATTTTACCTTTTGGACGTCTGTGGTTTTCCCTCAGAAACACACATCCCTAGTCTTATCATCAGGGAACATTAGGTATATCTCAGTTGACAGGTGTTTTGCAAAACACCTGAACAATGCTTCTAAAATGTTAAAGTTGTAAGACCCAAGGAAAGTCTAAGAAACTGTCCAAGCCAAGAAATTTAAGGAGACATAAGGATTAAATGTAATGTGGTGATCTGGAATGGATCTTGGGGCAAAAACAATAAAAAAAAGATATTAGGGAAAAACTAAAGAAATGAAAATGAAGTATAAGCTTTATTTAATGATAATGTATTAACACTGGCATATATATATGACAAATATACCGTTCTAACACACATGCGTTCAAAGTCTCTTCAGTCATGTCTGACTCTTTGTGACTCTAAGGACTGTAGCCCACCAGGTTCCTCTGTCCATGACAATTCTCCAGGCAAGCATACTGGAGCGGGTTGCCATGCCTCCTACAGAGGATCTTCCCAGCCTGGGGATGGAACCTGTATCTCCTGAAACTCCTGCATTGCAGGTTGATTCTTTACCTCTGAGCCACTGGGGAAGCCCATTCTAGCATAAGATGTTAATTGTAAGTGAAACTGGGTTTGACATATCTGGGAACTCTCCCCACATTCTTCATAGTTTCTGTTAATCTAAAACTGTCGCTGGAATGAAAGTTTACTAAAAAAAAAAAAAAAAAAAAGTGAAGAAGTGAAGTCACTCAGTCATGTCTGACTTTTTTTGACTCCATGGACTGTAGCCTACTAGGCTCCTCCATCCATGGAATTTTCCAGGCAAGAGTACTGGAGTGGGTTTCCATTTCTTTCTCCAGGGTATCTTCACCACCCAGGGATCGAACCTGGGTCTCCCACATTGCAGGCAGATGCTTTAGCATCTGAGCCACCAGGGAAGCCCCCCTACCTCTCAAAAATAAATAAATAAATAAAGTACATAGGGCTTAAGTTAAATATGAGATTAGAGTGCAACATTCAAAAACTTTGATAGAAACATGTTAAAAAAAAAAAAAAAAACTTAGGAAACTTACAGGAAGCTAGTACAATTTGACACATATTGAATAGCTAAGAAAGTCCTAACTACTTAAATAAGTCACTCTTTACCTCAAAGTTGACCTTAGCTTCCTGGTGGAAAGGAAACCTGTTCTCTTATGGGCTGCCCACTGGACTCCCATATCTGCTACCCTGTGTACTAAAAAGAGAGAGAGACAAACAAAAATAGAAAAAATATTGATGGAAAGAAAGAAAAAACAAGCTGATAAAAAAATGAATTAAAAAGAGCAGAGGGTCTTTGGCTGTGTCTGAAGGGCTGTATCTTGTGAGCTGTTGTGACTTTGCATAGGTGGATTAAGCGAAACTGGATTGAAAGCTGTAAGGCCAGATGTGGACAGGTGTGGCTCATAACGGAAGAGGCACACTGGTGTGCCTGTAGCTGGTAGTCGCTGTAGGGCTGTGTGTGCACACTTGTGTTTCTATGCCTGCATGCTCGCGCACCTTCATATCTTGTACATTCCTACTTAGTTAAGCTAAATGCTGTTTTCTGCATTTTTCTAGTGTTTCTTACAGACAAATCATGCCTAAGCAAATGTGAAATTCAAGTTATGCTCAGATTGCTCTCTAATATGTCAAACGCATTGGAACAAATTCACATTTTCAAAACAAGTGTTATGGCACAGCTGACTGTACAAGCAAATATGAATACAGATATGCATGCTTATATCCTTTGTTACACGGAGGTAACTTACTTACTATTTATACCCTCCTGTCCCTTGTTTCTTCTTTAGGAAATTTCACGGTGTCTGAAAATGACCAGGGTTAATAAGTGATATTTTGATGATTAAATACCTATATTAGAGTTGATGTTGTACACTCTAAACTATATTGCCAAACATTAACCTGTAAGTCAGAAACCGATGAACTTCTCTGAACGCCTGAACTATGCATGTGACTTAATATAGCAAGACCTCAAAACCTTTTTCTAAACCAGAGGTCTTAAAATTTCATTGGTATAAACTATTTTGGAATATTTATTAAAAATGTACATTACTGTTTTCCCCGAACCACTGAAGCAGAGTCTTAGGAGATATACTTGAGGTCCAGAACCCATGTTTATTAAACCTATTTAACAAACACATAAGGTGATTTTTATGCAAAGTATGTTTTAGAAAGGGCTTCCCAGGTGGTGCTAGTGGTAAAGAATCTGCCTGCCAGTACAGGAGACATAAGAGACAGGGGTTCAATCCCTGGGTCAGGAAGATCCCCTGAAAGAGGATATGGTAACCCACTCCAGTACTCTTGCCCAGAGAATGCCATGGACAGAGGAGCCTGGCTGGCTACCATCCATCGGGTCACAAGGAGCATGCTGAGCACACACGCAAGTTTTAGAAACACTGGTTTAAACCCACTGAATCAGAATAGCTGGGCTGGAACTCTGATGTCTGCATGTCTAATAACCACAGCTGATGTTTATCATGAACATCTACATTTGAGAATTGTTTTTTTACAACACAAATTCAGCTCAGGAACAATCTTATTTCCCTGAAGCGCATCATCATGACTTCTCTGGTCTACTGTTTTGCCTGGATGGTCATTTAGCAGAATGCTCGTCAATTTCAGCCAGAGCTAGAGTCAATTAGAACAATATATAGAAGTGTATTTTAACACTCTGAAGCACAAGCGATTTTCCTAAGACTTACTCATAAAACATCAGGGTAGAAGAAAGCTCAGCATCTCTGGAGGGTAAATTCAACTGAGTGTGTATCTCCTTTGCCACATCTGGAAGTTTGCTTTTCACTGTTCTGGACTGCTTGGCTGTCTCTAAGTGAGATTCTCTTCCATTCGTTGTTGGCTGGGGTCTAGCTAAATGGTTTGCTGATACTGAAATCACACCAGCTGTTCAGATTTTCTTGTCACCGTTTTAAAGGTTTCTCTGTCTTTCTCGTTTATTTCTATCCTCTTGCCCTCCCTTTTTTACCTTTTTTTTTTTTTTTTAAGCCAGCCACCTATAAAGAATGTGAACTCCCATCTGCTCAGACCAAGCAGAGGCTGGACCAGATGTGACCTGCAATTTGCTGAATGGGAAACAAACGCAAGGAATGGAGCCATCTGCCATCTGTTGATGCAGAAACCAGCAGGGCATGCCTGGCATTTCAACAGGGCTTCCCCCACTGGGAAATTGAAAGGGGAAAAGCATTTGCTTCATTTTCCCCCTTTCCTGACCTGACAGCTCCTTTGAGCAAAGTGGAAAGGAAGAGAGGACATCTTGCCATGAAGAAATGACAGCTTATATCTAAAAGGTGGAGCTCAATAAATAAATTCTCTTTTGCATTAGATGGTCTACCCTGGCCTCTCCTCAGTGGGATTGAGCACCTCATCTCTGCAGTTGTCAGAAAAGCTGCAGAAAGGCAGATTCTCCTCTTCCCAATTCCTAATCAGTTTTTTCTGCTTTTTATCCCTGAATGCCACACAAAAGGCTGTTAGGGGAGTTAAAGGTAATGAGGCAGGTGTTAGCTGCAGACACAAACAAAAGGAAAGATTTCTCCTGGATGTGGAGTCCTGGTCTTACATGGTCAGAGACCATCTGGTTCACATTTTCAGAAAGGGATGGATGTAATAGAACAAGTGGCCCTGGTGACATAGACATGTTCACTTGGACCCTTCTCTCTCCTAGCCTGATAGTGTGAACCGTGCCCTTCCATTCAGACACATGACACAGAGATAGCAATTTCCTTCCTGGATGCAAACTCTTACTAAAGGTCTCTCTTGGTCACCAGATTGCACTGTGATGAATAAAAGAGTCCCCAGTCTCATGAGGAATTTTGTCTCACAGAACATGCTTTCTAAAAAGAAAAGAACTTTAGTTATAAAGGTGTCTTTTTTGTTTACTAAAGTAGGCAACTCTGAATTTTAAAATGTTTTCTCCGAAGGAGGATGCCTCAGTCATCTTGATGTTCTTAAATTGTTTATTCAGTAAATACAGCTTTAGATTATTTCAAAAATTACCCCTGCCACAGAATTATCACTTAAATCAACCCTAAGTAAATTGTAAAATTGGTATTAAAATGGAATTTACAACTTGAAATAGTAACAATCCTATTTTACATGTGGAAGTGGAAGTGTTAATCGCTCAGTCCAGTCATGTCTCTTTGTGGCCCCACGGACTGTAGCCCGCCAGGCTCCTCTGTCCATGGGATTCTCCATGCAAGAATACTGGAGTGGGTTGCCATGCCCTCCTCCAGGGGATCTTCATGACCCGGGGATTGAATCTGTGTCTCGTGCCTCCTGCACAAGCAGGCAAGTTCTTTAGCCCTAGTGCCGCTGGGAAAGATTTTTAAATGTGGATGGTGTTTCAAATAAACAAAACTCATAACCAGACCTCTACAAACTATGTTTTCCTCATACTATAATGATGTGCAAAACACCTTTTCAGTAAGGGCAAGAGAAAATATATTTTTCAACCTATCTGTAACTTTCAAACAACAAAAAAATCTCTTGCCAATGTATTTGGTATGCAAAAGTGGGAACGGTTCTCTTCCCTAAGTTCCTCGTTTCCGACTCATATGTAAACAGCTGTATACATAATAATATTTTGATGCCTACAAATACAATAAGAAAACAAATCCTACACAAGTGATCAGAGCCTGTCTCAAAGAGTGAAACACCTATCATAACTGGAGGTAACCTCATGAGTCATGATTTACTATGTATTTTAATACTTCTGTTAAGGAAGAAACTATTCACAGATTTTTAAGACTATAAAGCAAATGTCCTGTAGCTATGTGTTATAATTTTAAAGCAAATTCCTAAAAAATTCTATATTATTTAAATCATGGACAAAATATGTGTTGTTGAGGATGAGCTAACCTTCCAACTAAATCACATCAACAAGATTTAGATGTGACCAACACCCCTGAAAGTCCAGTGTCACCTTGGCTGCAGTATTCCTGCCTCTGGGGAGAAGCTTCTGTAAGTGCCCTCAGTGATAACATCCCTTGTGTTCTGAACTAAGATATTAACTTTACTTCTGGATGAATGAAATTTCAGTGAGTTAATATACTGTGCAAAACCATTATTACTAACCCTATCTTTACATGTCTATAGGGGAACACTTACTGCTGTCCTCAAACTCTGGAATAAACCCCCACAGGCTGTATCGTTGGAGGTCAGCTATCTCTCAGAAAGTTACTAGCTGTTTCTGAGATTGCAAAATTCTGGTTTTGTGTATGCTAACATAGAACTTGTCATTTACAGGATCCACACACTATTTCTTTGTAATTTTTTTTTTCTTTTCCACAGAGTCATACAGCCTGCCCTTTAATATAAAGTAGAAAATTTTGTTACAATCATTCATCATCAAAAATGAAATTTTCAAAATAATGCTGGTCTTTAGGATTGCCAGATATACTGGCGAGGGGTGGGGAGGGGGGTCTGAAGAGAAGTGTGGAAAAGGGCTTTCTCTTCATGTGTGTGGCATATATTATTACTTGAATTCTATAACTCGTTGAATCTTCTGTAGTCAATGTTTCACAAAGTCTTTTCCAAGTTGAAATGTTCTGTCTCTTTTACTTCTATTCTTGAAATTCAAAATTGGGCACGGACTGAATGAAGGACAAATAGTATTTTTATCCATTCATTCGGATGATAGTTATAGAGAATATTCTATGAACTGTGCATCGTTCTAGGTGTGACTGTGAAATGGGAGCATGATATGGAAAGAAACACAAGAGACTAAAATTCCTTCCCTCATGAAATTCACCTTTGTGTTGGAAACAGATAAAATTCTTTTAAAGAATAATTAAGTGTATAGTACCTTATATTAATATGAGCTACTATGCAGACAAATCAACGGTTATGCTAGGTCCAGTTTTATGTAGGAAATAAAGGAAGTCTTTATGAAAAAGTGTTATTGTTGTAGTCTTAGAGATGGTGAGGAAGTGAGTGAAGTGGATGTTTAGGAGATGGGCAGAGAGAACAGCAGGTGCAATGACCTTGGGGCTGAAACATGCCTGGCATGTTCAAACAAGAGACTAGGATTCAGTGTGTAGTGAATATGAGTTAGACCTGGACTGGGTTCAAACCCTGGAAGGCTTTATGTGCCACTGTAAGGACTTTCATGTTGTTTCTGGATGAAATGAAGAGTAATGGGAAAGCATCCAGCAGAGAGGCAATAGGATCTGACCTATTCTTACTAGGACTATGCAATATTGAGGCTAGACTAAAGGTTCTCATGGTCAACAAAAGAGTCCAAAATGCAGTACTTGGATGCAGTCTCAAAAACAACGGAACGATCTCTGTTCATTTCCAAGGCAAATCATTCAATATCACAGTAATCCAAGCCTATTCCCCAACCAGTAACGCTGAAGAAGCTGAAGTTGAACGGTTCTATAAAGACCTACAAGACCTTTTAGAACTAACACCCAAAAAAGATGTCCTTTTCATTATAGGGGACTGGAATGCAAAAGTAAGAAGTCAAGAAACACCTGGAGTAACAGGCAAATTTGGCCTTGGAATATGGAATGAAGCAGGGCAAAGGTTAATAGAGTTTTGCCAAGAGAACGCACTGGTCATAGCAAACACCCTCTTCCAACAAAATAAGAGAAGACTCTACACGTGGACATCACCAGATGGTCAACACCGAAATCACATTGATTATATTCTTTGCAGCCAAAGATGGAGAAGCTCTATACAGTCAGCAAAAACAAGACTGGGAGCTGACTGTGGCTCAGA